>NC_136488.1:11735459-11747959 GCF_053919585.1 Euprymna scolopes | reverse complement strand
TAGTTTTCGCATGTATGCACATGCGATTTATTTTGGTATGTAAAGAAAATATACCTCTACAATTATAGAATTACAATAATTATTTCATTATTCATACATGAGTTATTGTTACCAATTCTGATGACCTAAAGAAAAGAATATTTATTATTGACTTTCCATAGATTCTGATATTTATTTTAATTAATTTTAGATCAACGGATTTGTTTTAGGTGGTGGTCTGACTTGTACGTTGCTTTCTCTTTCCCCTGACCATTTGCAATGGTCGTGTTCTTTGGCTTAGAATAAGCACGTGCTAAATTTTATGTGGAAGGAAATACATCCCCCTTCACCCCCCCATATATATATATATATATATATATATATATATATATATATATATATATATATATATATATATATATATATAATAACATTTTCGACAAAATAAAATGTTCAGAATATGGATGGGACTAGTCGCAGACCAAACAGTCAGCGTATAATTCTTAAAATTCTGTTTTATTTTATGAAATAAAAAAAATGAACAACTAACTGAAAACAAAATCTGCACATGCGTTACATGATAGATTTCGTAATGTATCTTTTAAACATTTGAATATGTATTTCGGTTGTCTCTTGATCCCAGATTTCATTGCAAAGCAACGTAAAATTTACTGACTTCTTTTTGAGAGATGCTATTCCTTTGATCGCAAACTATAAACAAATTTGTTTATAATGACGCATTGCATTCTTTCATCATATTTTCTTCCGGCCTCTAGTCTATCTCCATCATTTCTCATCATATTTGTCTCAAGGGAATACTATCAATCATTTAGATTTGCCGAATAGGACAAATCATATCAAAATATCATTAAGAAAATAAGTTATTCACCCGGAATGTATAAGACAACAATTGTAGCTGGAAAAATATATCAAACACACAACAATCAACGTGGCTACCATCTGTGGAATTTCAGACAATAATTTCCAAATGAAACATTAAAACAAAACCAAGTTCTGCTTGTGTTATGTTGATTAATCGGACTATTATTCTCATCTTAGGTGTTATTAGCACAACGTTTTGGCCGCTCCAACCTGCGACCTTCTTCGGGTGTTGAAAACATGCTTCCTTTTCTCTACTAAGGAAAAGAGGGTTAGCTCTGCATTACAAGAATTCGAACCGTGGCTTTGATAAAGAAGGCTCAATCTTCAGGGATCACTAAGATATTTTTTAAGGGCTTTCCTATGACTCAATTGGTCGGGATATCTATACTAATTGTATAATGTGATTGTCTGACATTCTAATTGCTTTCTCGATCTTTTTGCTAATTAGGATGATATTGTTTGTAGAGCTAGAAAAATACACGTGTTTTACTGGCTAACTTTGGATGGAAGTATATACATACGTACTCAAAAACACACAAACACACACACACATATGTATATATCGTGCTAGAAAACTACTCATCCTGAGAGTATCTTGTACCTCTACAAGGCCACCACTCGCCCAGGCATTTCTTTTTTTTTACACAGTGATCACCACTTATCAAGGCCCGGAAGCCACTCAGGGATAAGGGTTATTGCAAGTACATTACGTTACTGTGGAGATTTGATGAAGTGTTTACTTAAGGGGGCGGTTCATTAGGAATTTGTTAACGTTGGACTTGAACACATCCAAGTTGTAGTCAGGTGTGAAGCAGGCAGACGGAACAGAGTTCCACAGGCGTGCAGTTCTAAGAAAGAAGCTTTGTTCATGGAATCCGCGTTTTGATTTAGGCACAGATATAAAGTGGGGGAAAATTTTCACAGTGGATTCAACTAGACGGGTGTTTTTTGTGAAAGATTTGCGAGGGGGGACCAGAGATTAGAGTTCAGACGAGCACCTGCCATGAAAATAACGATAAAACAAGGATAGGCTCGCAACGTCTCTTCTGTGGGAGAGAGGTTGCAGGATAGAGAAAAGGGTATCCCCCACAAAGCCACGAAGTCTATTTTGTACTCTGTCAAGGCAGGATAGGCTGTTTTTTAGCAGCTCCTGCCCAGATATGGCAACAGTATTCCATCCTTGGACGTACTTGGCTTTTATATAGATAGAGAATTGCATCAGTAGTGAGATATCTTCTGGAGCGGTAGAGGGATCCCACCATCTTTCCAGCGACCTTGGCAACAGACTTGATGTACGTGTTCCATTTCAGATCAGGAGTAAAGGTCAAACCCACGGGGCCTCACCCAGACGAGAGCCATCCATCACAATTGATGCCAGATAGGGATCAGAGCGTTGATGATGTAAGGGTAGGGGTTTGGTTTTAGATGCATTAAAGGTAACCAGCCACGTCTTCTCCCACTGAACCACGCGCTCAAGATCAGAGGAGAGAGAATCAGAGAGAACTTTGTCATTTACAGCCTTTGATGTGTTGCCGCAAAGATGTCAACGAATGATTTAAGTATGTGTTTAGGGAGGTCATTGATGTAGATCAGGAAGAGAGTTGGGCCGAGGATTGACCCCTAAGGGACTTCCGCATTTATATTGAAGGCCTCCGATTTTTGTCCATCTACCACTACTCTTATGAGCCTATCGGAGAGAAATGATTTAATGATTGAGAAAACATTTCCAGTTATACCGTAGCTGGAAATCTTGTGAAGTAGACCCTTATGCCATACCTTGTCGAAGGCCTTTGATATGTCAAGAGCAATTGCCCTAGAAAGGAAGCCTTTGTCGAGAGATTCACTAATCCTGTGGGATATAACCGTCAGCACATCTGCGGTAGATCTTGCAGAACGGAAACCATATTTTGTGTCACTAAGAACGTTGTTCCTGCTGAGGTGGTTGACTATTTCTCTAGTTAATATGGATTCCAGCAACTTACTCATGACACACAGGAGACTTATTGGCCTGTACTGAGAGGGAGATGACTTATCACCTGAATTCTTAAATACAGGGCAAACTGATGAGGTCTTCCAGGGAGTCGGAAAGCACTTCTCCTTAAGGCAGCGCTTAAATACTTTCGTAAGTATGGTAGCGAGTTCTGGTTGAAGCTTTTTTAACACTATAATTAGGATGCCATCGGGGCTAGTTGCTTTACTGGAATCTAGGTTCTTGATTAGCTTGGCGACCTCATGCACGGATATTTGTATGTTACCTAGCTTGTTCTGTGTTATAGTAGGAAATATGGGGAGTTGATGGCCTTCGTCGCATAGGTGTATTGTTACCACATCTCCCTTTTGGATAGGGTCCAAAAAAGAATATCCAATCTACTAGTTCCCAATTTGTCAACTAGGTTCCAACCCCTGTTCTATCGCCGTATTGTTTCATCCCTGTGCCTGCATTTCAAGTATTATAATGAAATGTGCTCGGATGAACTTATTATTACTTGTGCCACTACGACGTATATATTCTGACAGACCCGCTTAGCCAAAAAATTACACACCTTCACTGTTGAGGTCCCTAAATTCCAGAAAACTTTCTACTCTAATAGCGTTTTCCCTCGAACAGCTAGACTTTAAAATTCCCTTCCAGCTACTTTCTTCCTTGACTGTACTAATGTGTAAATGTAACGTAATTCAACGTATTGTACATTTTATTTAGGCATAATCCCAATTAGTAACCCCTTACATCCAAGTGGCGATATGTCTTGTTTTGGGTGAAGGTGAGTAATATATATATATATATATATATATATATATATATATATATATATATATATATATATTTTTTTTTTTTTTTTTTTCAGTAATGTGATTGATAATTTAAAATTAAAATTAGAATTAAATCAAAAATCCGTTTCACAAGAAGGAACAACAACAAAATCAATCGTACAAATTATTGATTTTGTTGTTGTTCCTTCTTGTGAAACGAATTTTTAATTTAATTCTAATTTGAATTTTAAATTATCAATCACATTACTGAATATTAAATTAGCTCTAGGATATTTACCTATCGAGCTTATATATCTAAATTACAACGAGCCCTTTTCTGTCCCTGTATTTTAATTAAATTAGTAATTTTACTATTACATTAAAATATAATCTGCTCTTTAGACTATTGTTCTAATCTCCTTTAAATTTATATATATATATACATATATATATATATATATATATATATATATATATATATAAACAGAGATATAAGTGCTTATCATAAATTGGGGTGTAGGTAAAGAGGTAAGGCTTACACGACTAGCAATGGAAACGGTTACATAGTATTAACATTGATAGATTGATCGAAAATGTATGTGATTACCATGTTGATAATTTATTGATGTTATATTTCTATTATTGTGGATTTATAAAAATGGCTAAAATGAGAACTACTTTCTGACCAATAAACTGTTTTCAAGTTAATAATTGATTATACTTATATTTAAAAAAAAAGTTGTTTACATTTTGCTATCAACTCATTTTTTATGTTAAGTAAACATTCGTATATCGATCATCATATTCACAATATACTAAAATCTACTAAATAAGAAACCTAGTTTGACGGAAAAAGGCGTTTTCCTTTTAATTTTAATTGGGTAAGAACATAGTCTAGATTGATTTGAAATTGGTGGAATGAAGAAAGATCGAACGGAGTGCATGAGATTGTAGCAATTATATAGTAGATATTTTTCCTTTGGCGAGGAGCAGAGTCTAGCGAGATTGTTTGGTCAACTGGAACTTTCAAGGACAATATTAAGAGACTAACATTGATTCACAGAGCAATAAGAGAACTTTCAGGCAGTCAGTAAGAAACGTAGATAATGTCTTCTGTCACACGTCACCTGGAGACTGACTACGGCTATTCGCCGCTTGAAAATATGCTGTTAAAGCTGGTACCTTCAGTAGCTGACACTTAACTGTGATTCTGTTTAATTTGAGGACTCGTTTTACTATCGTAAATTTTGGCAAACTACATTTATATAGATGTCTACCATATAAATAAATTCATATAAATTGTTGCCCATAAAAAAGTTTATTTTCTTTAACAATCGTTTTGTAAACATTATTATAGATGATATAAAGTATGTGAAGATTAAATCCTGTAAGACGGAGTTGCGAAATGTTGAGGGAAAATAAAAATAATGTATGCATTTGTAGCTGATAAAAAAATAACTGATTCGAATTTGTATGAGTTATTTTTCTTACCGTGTGACCGCTTATAAAAAGTAAAAAAAGATAATAATGAATGTGATTGGAAGATAGACCGTTAAATGCCAATGAATACTATGAAGGGATAAAGAATCTTTACTCATTAAAACCAACCACTGATTTATAGGATAACATAATATAACATAAATGTAAGATTTTTTGCTTCTGTTTTTGCTGTTTAATCTGCTAGATAATTAGACATGGTCAAGCAAACAGGGGCCATTCTTATTATAAAAAAAAACTGGGGAGCTTTCACGTCATTTGAAAGGTAGATGCTCATTAATCAAATGGGGTTATATCTTGCGAATTACTGTCATCCTGTATACGAAACAGAAACCAAAAGTAAGAAAATAACAAACAAACAAACAAACAAACAAACAAAACAGACACTTTGGATTTTACCTATTTTGTATCATTGTCCGAAACATTCCTTATGAGATGCAATGAGTAAAGTGCAAAATAGAACGAATGAGTTACAAGACTGGCAGTAAACACAATATTCACGTTCTACTCTCTATCCTTGTAGAACTATTGGTGGCATTCATGGAGAGCATCCAGCCTTCCACATCTCTTGCTTTTAGGTTTGCTGGATGTCCAGCAAATCTGAGTACTCTATGTCCTGGCGATTGGCCCGTTACCGGCTAATGGCATATTTTTCAGTTCAATAAGAGTGGACATGCTTAATTGTCTGCGGTGAAATCCTGAGCAGATTGTATTTTCAGATGTTGCGTTTGATAATAATCACTTGGTGTGCGTTAACGAGACATAATTGATTTTTCTTGGGACAATGGCTTTAGCTGGAATAGTCGTGTAGACGATGCATATGAAGGGATTCTATGGTGTTGTCTTATTTTCATCAGCGTTGATTTCATGCATCAAGCATCAACTTTTAAATTAAGATGTGCTAGAAAAGAATTAAATTCTATACATTCAACAAACGCTGATGATTATTATATAAAGTATTTCTAATTATTTTCAATTAAGCTTAACAATAGTAATAATTAAATCTTTACATTAGTGAGAATGTAAGCATCGAATGAAATATAAGAAACAGGATACAAAAAAAAATACGAAGAATAAAATTAAAAATAGCGGATGGTTCATCCTGTCATGAACTAAATGCTAAAACGCAATTTTAATAAGTTATTTCTAAACACAACATAATAAATATTTCCCCAGTAAATATTTAATAAATTCGAAACTGAGATACCTTTCAAAAATGTAAAAAGATTATTAAGGCTTTCAATTATGAAATACTTGAAGATATTATTATAGAGTAAAATTAAAACAAAATAAAATGAGTGAAAAGTATACTAAGAACAATGACAACAATAATAAAATAATAAGTAGCCAAAAAGAGGAAGAATAAATAAATAAGCTTAGTAAGGTAAGTTGAACAATATTAGACAAACAATTACATCCTAAAATGCCGTCTTTGTTTGAAATAATTGTTGACTATTATTTTAAACACCGTTATTTCACTCTCCCATTTTCTCTTCTTTTAATCGCTTTCTCCTGACTCTCTAATATGTATAAATTCATAATATTAAGTATTTTATTTTAAACCTATACATACATATGCACGTTGGGTGTACGGCGGTTCCATAGATCATGCCATGCCGGCTAGAGGCTGCAAACCGACCTGGAGTGAAAACAGGTTCCTCAGCATCGTCCAGCAAAGCAAACGAGGAGAAAACACAAATCACCGGTTCGAGAAAAACGGTGGCAACTTTTCGTCATAAAAGATATTTCGTGTTCGTAAAAAACTGTTACTGTTTATGTAAGAGATTTAAATATGTTTTATTTTTTATTAAATTTATTTCATGTAGTTAAGGTTTGTAGTTTGTTAAAAAGTCAAGTATGAGCAGGTAAACTTATAGAGGAATAAAAGGCGAATCAAATGAGGCATAGGTTGTTTAAACCGTTGCATTAAATTTAGCTTAAATTTACAGTTTTTGAAAAAATGAAAGGTGCGGACTTTCTTTTTGCCGGCACTTCACACACACATACACACACACATACACACACAGACATACACACACACACACACACATATATATATATATATATATATATATATATTTAATAAAATAAAATAAAAATTACAATTAAATTTACCAAAATGATCCAAGATGGTAAAATTAAAGCATATTATAAATATTACAGAATTAATATTTATAAAGTTATCTCAGCCAGATGTAAAAGCTCGATAAAACCAAATAGGAGATAGAGCTTATAATACGAGCAAACAGTTAATAAAACATGTTAAAAACACTTTGAAATGAGTTAAAAACATATTTAATCCGAAAAGGAAACACTAGATAAGTGGATAGTCCACTTATCTAGTGTTTCCTTTTCAGATTAAATATATTTTTAACTCATTTCAAAGTGTTTTTAACATGTTTTATTAACTGTTTGCTCGTATATATATATATATATATATATATATATATATATATATATATATATATATATATATATTCTAACTGTACTTACTCGGCACTGTCCGATCGAATCATATTGTCGGACGGAGGGGTTAGTTACACACTATTTATGATACACGAAATTTAGAAAAGCGTAAAACACATTCATCTAGGTTTATGAAAATCAAACGCGAAGTAACTCTCATAGCTTAAAAGAGAAATAACTCTCATATCTTAAATAAATAAGTTTAGTTTTGGTTTGGAAAATAATGGTAGTCAACTATTCATAATTGAAGATAGATTGAATGAAATTAAATTGAAAATAAATTAAATAAATCAACTTTAAATAAGGTTTCTTAATAGAACAATTAAACCGATTTTCTTACAACTAATTAACATCGAGCTAATTACTAAAACAGATTTTCTGTAATGCAATATGCAACTGAGTTTACTCATACAATGGCGATTTCTTTTGAATACATGGTATAGATAAAAATTATACTGGAATAACCGTGTATATAAGTCCGTTTTCAAAATGAAAACTAATATATGAATCAGGGTACATTTTGTACAATTTAATTAAATTGTGAACAGAGACGAATACACCTTTTTAAATAATATATGTATGTATGTGTGTGAGTGTGTTTGTGTATGTGGGAATGTATGTTGTGGGTTCTAATTATTTGATACCTTTTATAGACATCCATAATCTTGTCGAAATTGCAATTTATGTCAACAGAGTTGCGCCAACCAATCTTTCAATGCTATAAATGTCTTATTAGTTTCTAACTTAGTGCCTTCTCAGTCCCACCCTTCTGTTCCACTATTGTGCCTGTGTGTTCGTCTTTCAACTTGCATTCAACTGTCACAACTAAATTTATGAAAGAAAATAATCCATCTCATTTTATCTGAAAAAAAAAGCCTAGTATAATGCATTTGAAAATTTTATTTGAATGCATTCAATCAGAAAAAACATGCTGACATAACTGAATATGAACAGGTGCGTACAAACACATACAGTCACATGTATATAGCAAAACGCATACTCATGTCAAACCAACTTAATAAAAACTTTTGTTCTTAACTTCAAGGAAAAATGAAACAACCCAAATATTTCTGTGTAGCTTTCTTGCCATAACGATATTTGATACTACTACTACTACTACTACTACTACTACTACTACTACTACTGCGTCCAATCTCAACTAATGAGCAAAAATTGGCATGAATGTTTATATACAATATATTATTTAAATATATACAATAAAAAACAGTCAAATAAATACATAGCTTCGTGTGTGTGTGTTTGTGTTTGTGTGTGTGTGTGTGCGTGTGTGTGTGTGTGTGCAGACGTCTCTGTTATCTTTGTGAACGCATGATTTTGTTCACTTTTATTTTTTTTTATAGGTTCTTATTTCCGTTTCGTCATAAATTCTTGGAAAGTTCTTGACAAAATAATTTTTACTCCTTTCTGATTAAATCTATTAATAAAAAAAAAAACGAAATAAAAGATGTCAATCGATATGGGGTTTTCTCTGTTTTCCTTTCTGTCTGTTTGACTACATCTCTCTCTCTCTCTCTCTCTCTCTCTTTCTCTCTCTACGTAAACCGCGATATATCGAAACAGTCGCGCTATGTGGTCCAGTGGTAGGAGATTGAGTTTCCTACCATGCGGTCTCGATTTCGAATCTCACCAGATTCAGCCACTCTGATGAGTTGTAAACAACGAAACACGTGTCATGGGATAATCATATTAAAAAAAAAAACAATATATATATATATATATATATATGTATATATGAAATGTTTGTATAGTTTTAGTTTCTTAGATGTAAATCCACTGAAACTCCCGTGATTATGAAAGAATGCTTGGTGAATAGACAGGGTGTTTATGATATGCTTATTTATACAATTATTATCAGCTACATATGTGCACATATGTTTCTGTAGAAAACTTTATCGGCAAGGTACAGAGCAAATGTCATTCTGCAGAACATCCGCCCAAGAACATTCTTTATATATTTTATTTTTTTCTTCAGTATTTTAAATTAAAAGAAATGGAAACATATATATTATTATATATATTAATAGGTTAATCCCATCCTGATAAAAAATGACCAATATTCGAGAGAGAGAGACAGAGAGAGAGAGAGAGAAAGAGAGAGAGAGGGAGAGAGCATCAATATATAAAGTTAAAATTATGAAACTTATGATTTACACTATTTATTTTTTATAAACAAAGAATTAAGGAAAATGTGAATAAAGATATATTGTATATGAGCAATAAATGTTGCAGATCATAATTTGCACAATTTCACTTTTCCTGCTGTATATTAGTCCTCGCGCGAAAGAGCAGGAAAATTTTTTAAAAAATAATTATAATAATAAAATAACAATAAAAAAGACTTTCGCTGGCGAGGACTACTATTGAGCGTAACCAGTTATACAGTCCTTTTGAAATTTTCATCTCTATTTTTCTCGTTATCTACTGAACCATTTTAATGAAACCTACATGAAATATGTTCCTTATTAAATTTTAAAGATTTTCTATTCTGAAAGAAATTTAAAAAATTTAATCTAAAAAAGTTATTTTAAAGTTTTTCTTAAAAAAATTAAGATCTTCTCATTATTCAGACCTGTATTAGAAAGAGGTGGTTGAAAACATGAGTTGTGGTGTGAGGAGAAATACAACCTGAAACAGAGAGAATATTCAGACCGGTAATAATACAAGGAGGGGGTTGCAAAAATGTGCTGTGGTGTGAGGAGAAATACAAACTGAAATAGAGAGAAGGAGAGTTTTAAAATATAATCTTAAAAAGATAAGATACAAATTAGAAAAGCATTTCATCCAAGGCATTTAAATTGTTAAACAAAATGTTTTTACTATAGGCTTCAAAAATAAAGGTACAAGATTCAATTTGAAATTTATTTATCTTCAAAGTGCACTTTTATAAATTTTACAAAGCAAGGTAAAAAATTTAATTTAAATTGAATCAAAAAATTACCTTGGATGTATTTTATATAATGTACATTTTGTTGCAATTTACAAACATTATCTTTCATCTAGCAATTAATGATATAGATATAAAATTTTCAATGATTTTATTTTTAAAAAAGTGCACCAAAATCTACATTACATAAAATAAATCCAAGGTAACTTTTGGATTAAATTAAAATTTTATACCTTACTTTGTAAAACTTATAAAAGTCCAATAAATTTCAAATTGAATCTTGTACCTTTATTTTTTAAAGCCTATAGTAAAAACATTTTTTAAACAATTTTCATGCCTCGGATGAAATGCTTCTTTAACTTTATATATATATATATATATATATATATATATATATATATATATATATATATATATATATATATATATTGTTAAACAGCACAGCATTTTCTTGTTTGACAATTTCCCGTTTTATTTTTTTCAGTTTTCGAATAATCCTTCTTGTGCTATATGTAAAATGGTGTAAAAGTGTTCCGTAGTCTGCGAGCGCTTTCGGCGTTTCCGCCATCGTCAGGCTGGTTATATAAAAAGTCGTTTAAAAATTACGTCGAATGATAAGGTCGTGTTTTAAAATTACATCGTACTATAAGATCGTTTTTGGCTCATGTGGGCTATTTATATACAAGTTTATTGGACAGTTTTTTTTTTATATACATACATTAACAGAGGCATTTAAAAATATTTTTGCTAGATTCATAATTTATATTGTTTATTTTGGGTTGTCTCACTTTTATATACAATGCCTCCAACACCTTCAGTCTCCTAACGTTAGAGTCTGTTTGTAAAATGTTGGTATTTTCTACCATGATATTTCTAAATTGAGAATGCTGGCAGCCATGTTTTTTTAAATGTTGCGCGATAGAGCTAGTATCGGAAAGATGAAGCGTTAGTCTACGGGAAACGTGTTGGCAGTATGACGAATGTAAGAGGAACAGTTAGAGATACACTCTCCTATTGGGCAATTAAATTGATAAATTACATTGTTCTTTTCCAACACTTTGTCCGCTTGCGAAATATTGTTATTAATTACGAGATTAGTCGTTTTCCGTTTTTTATAATAGATAATGAACTTCAACCCTCTACCGCTGCTGAGAGATACGTATCGTCGAATTATGTCTTTTAAGACCCTTTCGTCTATGTGATAGTTTTTATGTAACTGGTTACAGTAAAATATATTTATGGGTGACGGATTATTATCCCTTTCCCTACCAGCAGCATGACTTAAATTGTTAATAAACAATTTAATTTCTTTATCCACTAGAAAGTTTGGAAAATGATTATTTATCAGTACCTGTTTTATGTTTCTTAATTCACTGTAGAAGATTGTTTTACTAGACGAAATCATTTTTGCCCGTTGGATAACGTTCATTATTATTGCTACCTTATAACGAAATGGGCATTCACTTCTTTAATTTAGGATACATGAATTCAGAGATGTGGGCTTCTTAAACACTGAAGTAATAAATTCATCATTGTTGGAATCAATATAGACGTCTAAAAATGGTATCTTGTTATTTATGTTGAGCTCATAAGTAAAGTTAAGGACAGAGCTAGTTTGAAATGTACATCTTAAATCCTCTATCTCTTTGATATTATCGGCAAGTATAAATACATCATCAACGTATCTAACATAAATGTAAGGCTTTTTTGTAGAGTTGAATATTTTATATTCCAGGTTGGCCATATATGTATATAAAAGTGAGACAACCCAAAATAAACAATATAAATTATGAATCTAGCAAAAATATTTTAAAATGCCTCTGTTAATGTATATATAATTAAAAAAAAAACAAAAAAACTGTCCAATAAATTTGTATATAAATAGCCCACATAAGCCAAAAACGATCTTATACTACGATGTAATTTTAAAACACGACCTTATCATTCGACGTAATTTTTAAACGACTTTTTATATAACCAGCCTGACGATGGCGAAAACGCCGAAAGCGCTCGCAGACTA
>NC_136488.1:11705459-11730459 GCF_053919585.1 Euprymna scolopes | reverse complement strand
ATATATTTGTGTGCGTATATATATGTGAGTCTGTATATATATATTCGTGGGTGTGTATATATATATATATATGTGTGTGTGTATATATATGTGTGTGTGTATATATGGGTGTATATATATGTGTGTATATATATGTGTATATACATTTGTGTGTATATATATATGTGTGTGTATATATATGTATATATGTATGTTTATGTGTATATATATGTATGTATAAGTGTATATATATGTATATATATCTATATATATATGCATATATATGTGTATATCTATATATCTATAAAAGTGAATGTGTCTGTGTGTCTGTCTGTGTATCTGTGTACATTTTCCTTCGCAATAACTCTGTCAATTTTCAGTCTACAGACTCGAAATTTGATATACAGGGTACTGAGATTTGGGAAAATCTATGTGATCAGTTTTCGGCCAGAAATTTCGCTGTTAAGGGGTCTAAACACTTGAAATTTTAGATATAGGTTCCTTGGACATGGATCTAACTTATTAACTCAATGTGAGCCCAAAACAAAAAAAATTATGGGGGCATAATAGGGGTCAAATTTATAAAAATTGACCTTCTTCTTTTTTTTTTTGCTCAACATACACTTCCAAACACCCGGACAACGCCGGGCACCCATGCTAGTATGTATATATATGCATATGTGTATGTATATATATGTATATATATATGTGTATGTGTATATATATATATTTGTATATATGTATATATATATATATATAGATAGGGTAAGTTATAAAAATATACATAGCAATTAAGCTACACAGAATATTCCGCGTTTCATCCACACTAAGCTTCTTCTTGCTTATTTTTAACCCTTACTACCTAGCTCTAACTATGTATTGAGCACTGTGGAAGTAAATATTAAAGTTTACGCATTAAATAATACTTTCGTATATTAATTTATGTGATTAAATGAAGTAGTCATATATATATATATATATATATATATATATATATATATATATATATTCAGGCTGTACATATCAGGCATAACCTATGAAACCTTTTGGCAGAACAGACATAGTCTTCAAAATAAATAGCAAGCTTAGTATATAGAGACCAGGATATCTTCTAAAATAAGGTTCCCATTGAAAAATATATTTCTCTAGAATATTATGTCAAAGGTTTCTTTTAGGGGATATATATAAACTTTTGATTTATTTCTTAGCAGATATAAAATTTATCCTGTCCAAGCAAGCGATTCTGATCCTGCCGAATTCCTGTCTTTTGGGCTGAGGTCAATGTGTAGTATATTTTCTCTCTCCGTCTTAAAGGAGTCAACTTTTACAACTACTTTATTGCGTTTTCTTCTAAAACAATTTAGCCACGTAAATGAATCATATCAAGAAGGAGAAACTACTCAAAAACAGTAATTTACTGCCAAAAAATAACTTTACCAGTACTTTTTTTGAATGATTTCTATTCGATAGAGTTTTATTTTCGTTTAAAACCTTTTAATTCTCATTACGTTTAGATTCTTCTTTGTATTTAGGGTCACAATTCAAATGCACGTGTTACGATGCAAGGCGTTATACAGCAGAACCTTCGCGTGTGTGTGTGTGTGTGTGTGTGTGTGCACATTACTGCATTAGAGAGAGAGAGAGAGAGAAAGAGAGAGAGACAGATACAGAGAGACCGACCGACAGACAGACAGAGGCAGAGAGAGAGAAAGAGAGAGAGAGAGAAAGAGAGAGAGAGAGAGAGTCGATGACTGTCTGACTAACAATGGAAGGGGTGTGTGTGGGAATATAACGCGTGAAGAAAGCGTAACAAATGAAAACTAAACTAGAAAGAAAAAAGGAGGAAAAAAGATTAAAACAACACATACGCACGCACGCACACACACACACACACACACACACACACACACACACATATATACACATAATGATTGCTGGTGCGTGGAAAGAGGGGTGAGAAAGGTATGCAACGAAAGGGAAAACAATAAGATAGGATACAGTTGGATAATAATCACGATTACGATTTTTTATATTCGTTCTCTACATGTGTCTTCTTATTTTAACTCTTTCGTCTTCTTCTAATCTTCTTTTTCATCTTCAATTTCTTTTCTTCTTTTTTTATTCATCTTCTTTTTCCCCTACACACTTTACCTTTTGTCTTTTCTATTTCGTATTTCGATATTTCATCTCTCTTCTTCCTTCGATTTTCTTCTCTTGTATGTTCGTTTTTTTCTTTATTTTCGTTTATATTTTTCTCTAATTTTTCACATCCAATTCCTTTCTTTTTTGTACTCCCTCTCTTTGTTCTGCTATTCCTTTTCTTTTGTCTTCTTCACCTTCTTCTTTTTTGTATTATGTATGCAATAATTCTCCGTCTCTATTTAACTTTCATAAAAATGAAAGCAAACTCTTAGAACCCATAATTTCATTCAATAACGTCAGCCTTATGTCTTACTATTTTGATTCACCAAAATGTATAGACGAGGGTAATAATTAGATTATTCCCTTCCGCATTATTTTTCTTTATGCATACACAGAAACTATGTCTAAAACAGATATCATATCTAGAGGACTTAGCAACACCCGACCGAAATTGAAATGAAACGTGATAAAATATTTCATTACACAAGTCTCGGGTAAAAAGGTCTCGATAAAACTGGTTTCTAATTTTCGATAGTTTTCACATCTCATTGGAGTGAGTATAAGAAAAATGAAACACATACACACAGTTTATACACATATATATATATATGTGTGTATATATATATGTATTTATAAGTATATATATATGTATATATATGTATATATATGTGTATATATATGTATATATATATGTACATATATATGTATATATATGTATATGATGATGATGATTGCAACGTCTTGTCAGACGAGTGCCACTCCCTCAGACATTTAAAATCCATGAGCCCAAATGCCTGAGGGAGTATCTATACAAAGATGATGTTACAGAGTCTTAGCTTTGTACGACAGCTAAGTCTCTCTCTCGGTTCAAAATGTTGAGATCCAGCAACAAGCAAGAGCAAGATAGCCAGCAACAAATTAAACTGCAGACCAGCTTAATGCGGGTACTGGTCTCCAGCTTTATGTTTTTTTTAAAATCAGAGATCTGCTTCTCCTAGAAAGGTTGCCTTCACCACGGCTTACGGGAGCCCTCTCCACCCCAATACACATATACACACACACACAAATATACACGGTGCTATTTGGCCATTTACCCAGAAAAGAGTTCATTCGCCCTATATATATATATATATATATATATATATATATATATATATATATATATATATATATATATACGTATATATTTAGGCAGCATTTTTTCTTTTATGCATGTTCTGTTAAATAGCACAGACAACTCTTGTTTTTTTTTTCTTATAATCTCATTGGAGTGAATATAAGAAAAATAAAACATACGCACACAGTTTTATATATATATATATATATATATATATATATATATATATATATATATATTGGTGAATATAAGAAAAATAAAACACACGCTCACAGTTTATATATATATATATATATATATATATATATATATATATATATATATATATATATATACGGATCATTCTATAAGTAAAGGATCCTATTTTTTAACACAAATTTTTAAGAGCTACGAAGATGTAAAGTTCCATTAAGACAAGCAAGCCTTCGAGGTCTATAATTTATTTTTCTATATAAATATAATCATTTTCAATGTGCTTTTGCCGGCGATGAACGACGATTGTACATGGGCGTCAGGAACGCGTTATGTCATACGAGAGTCGTTCCCAAATAAAGAGTCTTACTTATTTAATTCAAAAGAGCTGCGAAAACGTTATTGTTATTATTATTATTTATTCAGTGTTTTGCGCACCAGTGCGCGCGTGTATGTGGTGTTATCCTCAAGTAAACTTTTTTTTGTTTATACATACGTTTGCTTTTTAACCCCTCTAATGTAATAAATTTTTGTTTTAAGTTTACAATTGCTAATTTCTTATTCAATCATAGTCTACGCGGGTCGTCTAAGTTTCTACATGTGCTGATCTGCTGTACAACTTTCTCCTTTACTATCGGTGATCGTTCATATTACTTGAACTCTCAGTAGTAGTGCGCTAATGCTGAAAAAACGCCGAATCACTACTGCGAACTCAACGAAAACTTTCACACACACACACACACGTATATATATATATATATATATATATATATATATATATATATATATACACACACATTGATTTTCATAATACAACATGTAAAAGCACGGGCGATACCTTTCTATCATCAGTCGCTAACCAGTGTAATAACATAGTATCGGTAGCTTAAGGCGGTATTACGACCTCTGTCGCTACCAAATAGCATTTTTCATCGGGCCGGGTATTAAAAAACTTTAAAAAACTAAATACAGATAATTAAAAAGAAATTATAACGTCTATTTATGCTGAAGACTTTGCGTTCCCGACCAAATCCAGCTTGATGCATATTAAGTTGTGTTCGTAAAACGAGTAGTAACAACATTCAGATTATAGTTCATGATTTCTTTTTCTGAACAGCAACGACACTTTTGAGTGTCCTTGAACCTCAATAGAAATCACATAGCATATCCAACTCTTTTCCACGCAGTCTACATGCAGTTTCTCATATCGTTTTTTTTTTGTCCTGTGTCTACATTCAGTTTCTGTTGGTAGTACACGATTCTTTCAATCGGGCGACGATACGATATTTTTTTCTGTTTGAACTGAAAACTGTACAGATATCTTGAGATCCGCTACCATTTTCCAATCATTAGCTTCACATTAAAAGTTAGCTTTCTTTAAAAAGACATTCACTTTATTTGAGAAACTGAATTATGGATTCCTTGACTCTAACAGGTTGCTGATTAGCTGTCTCACATTTTTCTCTCTACAACTCTATTATTACTTCCAACAACTTGTTATGTCACCATGTGTATATCTGAAGCGATTGTAGGCATGTAGAATGTGCATGATACAAGGTACTACGATCACTTTTACACGACAAAAGTAAATATAAATCAGTATGTTCCTATAATTTTTAGTTGGTCGCATTTTGTCATAGATCATATGTAAAGCAAAGAATACATGCTATTGCAGTGGTTAAATTGCAATAAAGGATTTCCGCGATAATTTAATTGGTTCCATATTATTCCAATCTGCCAATGCACATTGTTTGGCTTGAGCGACAGCAACAGATGTTCTTTGCTTTTTCTCAAACATCCTGATTTCTTCGATCGTATGTCTCTTTTTCTGTTGGGACCTTCTTTGGAGAATACTTCAGAACCGTTAGAATTTAGAATTTCATTCCGGCTCCCTGCTTCTCCAACTGTACTGACATGCAGAAGTTCAAGTGTTATGTGAACCGACATCTTACTGCCCAACTCCTTACATAGTACCCCAGTAGCTTATGTCCCTGGTAGTATCCCCCTACACCAAAGTGGCAATGGGCCTTGTTTGGGGTGAAAATGTAATAAAAACATATACCTCGCTACTCGTGATACCCAGTTCAGCTCTATTGGTTTAAGTGACGCCTATTATATATTTTATTCGTAGGCTATATTCCGCTCCTCTATGATCTTTACGGCTGACCATTTCGTTCCTTATTTTATTTCAAGATACGCCTTTTTGATTATCTCGTCAACTGAGTTCCTCATCATCATATGGTGTCCCTCCAAGCAAATTAGGCACAAGGCCGATTTTTAATGTGAGGAGTGAAGGAGAAATGGGGACCAACTCCTCGGGGAGTAGGGGAGCTGGATAGCGAAATTGGTATGAAGGGTTTCCCCTGCATTGACCAAGGTCTTATATGTGGGGTTGCCCCACATATGGTCTTTGCTTGCAGTATCTGCCAGAACAGATGGTATTTATTTGCTCCCCCACCGAGCAAATTAGGCACAAGGCCGATTTTTAATGTGAGGAGTGAAGGGAGGGGGAAGGGAAAAAGGGGACCAGCTCTCGAGAGATGGGAAATGGGAGCTGGTTAAAGGTCAGGCATGTGGGGTTGCCCCCACATCTGGTCTTTGCTAGTCATAGCTAGTCATAGCTTGCAGTATCTGCCGGAACAGATACTACACTTTGATCCCGACCAGATGTTTCCACCAGTCAAAATATTGATGAGCCTGTTGGTTTCTCAGAATTGGTATATAGACCTACTTTTAAAAAACAACCGCTTACACATGTAGGTATTACAGAACTGCTGAATTCGTTCAACATGAAATCATGCAATCCTATACATCTAAAAAGGTCATAAAAGAAGAGGTAGAAGACCATATTGGTAACATTAATCCTCTATTTCTCCGATTAGTCGGGTTTTGTCTCGTCATGTAAGACTATTCAAGGTTACTAACTAGTCTCTGTACTCTTATGTCGATCAATCAAGGGGATTGAATAAATACGTCCAAAGGAATGTCCTTTACTGTTGGGATCGTATTTTCTCCAATTTTGAAGTGGATGTTCCTGACAGATCCTCCAAATGACGAAAAGCTTCGACCTTTCTTTGGCTTAGCCTTTATTCTAACCCATGTAAAGAGGCCATTGTATTTTTTGTAGTAGTGTATCTACATCAATTTTAGATTGGATGACAATGGCAATGTCATTTATAGAAGCTTTAGACGGAGGAAGAATCAGATGCTCAGTAGTAATCGCTCCTTTTATACAGACATGTATGAACGGTGAAAACGTACGTACGAACACAAATATATGAAGCATGAGAACGTGCGTACAAAAAGAAATGTGTGTTAGGGGTGATTACGTACGTGCGAATATACATGTGTGAAAGGTGATAACGTATGTACAAACATATAAATATATGTGAAAGGTGATAATTTATGTATGATTAGAAGTGTGTGCGGAAGGCGATAACGTACACATGAAACTATATGTGAAAGGTGGTAATAACATGTAAACAAAAGGTAAGAACGTATATGAGAACATTAATGCACGTGAAAAGGGATAGCATATGTACGAACATAAATGTGTGCGAAAGGTGATAACGTACGTATGAATATGTATGCGTGCAACGTATGTACGAATAAAGATGCGTAAAAGGTTATAACCTACGTACAAACATTATATTTTAAAGGTTATAACGTGCGTACCATCATAAGTATGTGTGAAAGGATATAACGTAGTATAAACATAAGTGTATTTGAAAGGTGATAACGTACGTACAAACATGTGTGTGATAGATGAAATGTATATGAAAGGTTATAACGAACGTCAAAAATTAAAGGTATGTGAAAGTTGATTACGTACATACACATTTAATGTGTGTGACAGACGATCACGTACGTACGAACATAAATGTGTGAAATGTGATAACGCATTTACAAACATAAATATAGGGTGCCCCCCCCCAAAAAAAAAACAGAGGGCATTCAATTGTTTTTCTGTGCATTTTACAGTCAACGGAGAAAAAAAGTCAAAAGGCCCTAGTGTTTTGATGTGATGTTTCGAATATAATAAACTAGTTATGATCAAAGTTTCATTTCATTCGGACAAAACACTAAGAAACAGAGCCTAATTAGAGTTGGGGTCCGTTATTTTTAGGTCACCCTGTATACGTAAAAGGTGATAACGTACCTAGATACATATTTATATGCAAAGGTTCTTCCTTTCAAGAAGAGTGAGAAAAACCCATTGTAGGGATACTACCTCCTTTTTGTAGAATAGTAAGCACTTTGAATTATGACTTTATATAGGATATTGAAAACCTCTGTAAGTTAGGAGACCATCAGAGCAGTACTGAACTAATTTACTAATTCCCCTTCTTCGAGAAATTATTATTCTGATCACTGAAAAAATAAGACAGGGGATGCAGAGCGCTAATAAAAGCACTAAATATAATAAAGGATGCCTCCAAAGTACTGCTAAATGAATATCTCCTCCCCTCTTTGTAGTTAAAAACATAAAAATAAATTCACACGAATTTTTTTTCGACTTTATTTCAACAGAAACAATTGCTAGAAATGACGTCATTACATCTTTATGAATCAATTTTTCATTTGCTCATTCAATTGTGTTCACGGTCAAAGGATTTGGTACTTGAGCATAGAATTAAGATTTTGATTTGTCCTTCAACAATTTTTAATGAATGAAAAACTTCGAAAAATTCACACACTCAAAAACGCACTACACAGATAAAGCGGCACATATACACACGCGCACACATACCCGCAGATAAGAACATGCACAACGTAAAAAAAATAATTAAGAGAAAAAAATGAAATGAGATATATATGACCTTTACGTTCACTGTTTTTTTCTTTTCGCTTTTTATTTTTTGAAATAGGCGGGATGTAACCGAATCTGAAAAGATAAATAAAATCCACAAAAAGAGAACAGTAAAGAAGTAAAAAAAGGATGAGAAAGAAATAACACGTGCGAGTTTGGGGCTTCGGTAAAACCTGCTAGACGGAGAGACAAAGAGAAAGAAAATATCTGACGAGAATAGAAAGGGAAAACGAACTACACACACGCATTGAGGGTGCGCAACGCACGTTAAATGCAACCGCACATTTATTACATAAGAATTCGATATGAAGTACTACAAGGAGACGTTTACTTGTCGGGAATAACATGACGTCTTACCCTGCATCTTAAGTTTCTACAGACACGTGTTCATCGTATACGACTCATAAGCATGGCTGAACTCAACGAGATTCGAAACCAGGAACCTAGTGTCTGTTCCTGAAGCATTACCATTAAGCTTTACTAAGTACTGCTGAAATGTATTGCGTTTTTTTTTAGTTGCCATTTATTTGTTTATTTTTGTTTGCGATACTTTTGAACGAATTAACTTATTTCTAGGAATGAATACTTTTACCCTAATGCTAGTTGGGGACAATTTTCCCTTTATAAATGTTATGTGCCCAGATGGAGAGCTAAATATATAATCCAAAATGAATTATCCACAGACACATGTTTGATCGCTTACAATTCTTAAGTTTGACTGAACACACACACGTGCGCGCGTATATATATGCTTATGGGAAAATGTTTATTCAATAATATTTCACGTTTTATTCATATCAGTTCTTTAATTTATAAAGCTTGATTTAACTACAGAGCATATCCAAATAAATGACAAAATTCTATATCCCAAATGTTAAGATGTTGAACATCTTACCGTTTATTTCTTTAAATATGTTGACATGCACAATTCTTTAAATGTAGAGTCACCATTAAAACTCTACATTAAAATGTTAAGATAACGTAACACATTGCAAAATAACTGCAACATCTCTTCCATCTTTCGGATTTTGTAATCATGACTATATTTCTTTCTTTTCTTTTAAAGTTGATGAGTTGTTTTTCTGATGATGATTTAAGGGCGGAATAAATTCAAAAATTGACATAACAATTATATAAATGATTCTGCGCTACGAAACAGGTGCTGTCAAAAATTGTGCAAGTCAATAAACCAATGGTAAGATGGAGAACATCTTGAAATTTGAAATATAGAATTTTGTAATTTATTTGTATGTATATATATATATATATATATATATATATATATATATATATATATATATATGTATACATATACGGTATAATCGCGTTGTCGCACTGGTTTTCATTAGATCAACAAAATTAATCGCCGATGAGTATGGCCAGCCCAAGAAGGGTAACAATTTGAGTATACTATACGCTTTATGTAGTGTCGCGACGTAGAAATTTCCAAATTAGTGTTTGGATGCGACTAGAACCACTGGGAGAGATGCACCTCCAGTAAGATATAATAAACTTTGATTTAACATTTGCGGTCTGCTATCTGCTCTGTCTTATGGCAATCATTTGCACCAATTGAGTTTAGCAGTGGTTCCGAAATGTGTGCATGGTTCTACAAAAAGCCTTTACTATAATAAACAAATCATCCGTTTGGATTTAGGACATATATTTGCCTAAAACCGCATACGTCAGAATTCGTTGAGAGTCTATTTCTCTCTGTCTCTCTCTCCGTTTAGAAAAGCCGGAACAGCAAAGGAAAGAAAGGAAAAACGAACAAAAAAATAGACAGGTATGTTCGAGAGAAGTGTCTAATTATTTATTCATTCATCACTACTCTACTCACAATATAATCTTCAGCAAACCAATTTGCTGGCAAGTCCGGAGTACATAAAGTACGTTGATGGTATGGGACTTTGATTAATTTCGGGAGGAAACACCCGCCCTCTTCTGAAAAAGAAAACATGAGTATTATCCAAGATGGTGAAAGAGACAAGGACCGCAGCAAGAGGCTATTATCGCAGTCATAAGCGATTAGTTAATTTTGTAGGTAACTGGGGATAATTTGTTTTTATTTATTATTACATGTTGCGATATTTTTATGATGTTATTTATATCCTTATTTAATTATTTATTTTTTATTTAGTAAATATTCTATTGATTAAATTTATTATCCTATTATGATAATGTATTTTCTTTATTTATTTTTTTTCTTAATACTAGTGAAGCAGTCAATTTTTTTGTTTTATCTATTATAGTACCGCAGTCAAATTCGGGTAATTTATGGTGTAAATGGGATAATTGTTTTATTGATTTATTTTTTTCTTTTAATTAGTTATGAATATATCTTATTATTTATATTGTATTTCTTTAAAATGAAGTATAAGGGAACTAACTGGGCTTAATTTCTTGTATTTTATTTTCATTTTGTGGCTATAATATAATTACTTTGTTTTTATATATTAATATTTTTGTGTTTGTTTCATCGTATTAGCTACTTCCTCACTTCATCCGCTCTTTCTCTCTATCTCATCCTATGTTTCTCATTCACTCTCATACCACATTTACCCTTCTTCCCTATGTATTTTATTTACTTTTATTTATCTGTTATTTTTTATAGGTGATCTTTAATCTAATACTTAAATATAAATATTTTGTTTATTTAATTTTTTCCTCTCTATTTCAATCCCATCCCACCCAAAACTTACGCACGCCTTATCTTATCTCACCCTTTCTCTCTCTCCCCTTCTCTTTACTCTCATCCCACCCAAATCACCAAACTTCATTCACATAATCTCGTAAATTTATTAATTAAAGATTAAGTTCAAATCTTTAGTGAAATTGTGTTTGGTGTTATTGATGCATAAAGAGTAATATATTATTCCGGTATCCACATATATGTAAGCCTAAATGTGTGTATATATATATATATATATATATATATATATATATATATATATATATATATATATATATATATATATTATTTCTTTATTTATTTAGAGATTAGATAGTTATCCACGTAGACGTGTTTAACCGCCACAACATTTCACCAACAGCAAGATAGCCAGCAAGAGCAAGATAGCCAGCAACAAGTTAAACTGCAGACCAGCATAATGCGGGTACTGGTGTCCCACTCTATGGGTTTTTAAATCAGAGATTTGCTTCTCTTAGAAAGGTTGCCTTCACCACGGCTTAAGGGAGTCCTCTCCACCCCAACACACACATACATACACACAAACACACACGGTGCTATATGTATACATTTATATATATATATAAATATATATATATATGTATATATATATATATATATATATATATATATATATATATATATATATATATATATATATATATATATATATGCTGCCCAAATCCCAACATAGTGCCGCAGTAGTTGCTGCCCCTGATAGTAGCCCAATACACCAAAGTGGCAATGTGCTTTGTTTGGGGTGAAAATGTAATAATAATAATAATAATAATAATAATAATAATAATATATATATATATATACATATATATATATATATATATATATATATATATATATATATATATATATATATATATATATATATTCAAGCACGTCTGATTGAACACAATTGACTTATTCTTTTCTCGATTGGTCTGGATATCTTTTCTATTCGCTGAGCGGCCTTTTTAATTTTAGCTGGCATGTTAGGTAAGATGGCGCCCAAAAGTTGTTCTTCGGCCATATTCTTCTCAAGCGCTTTCTATCGGTGCATCCAATGTTCATCAGGAGGGATTGTTGTTGTTGCCGTTTTCTTTTTCTTTTGAGACTTATTTATACATTTTTTTAATTGGTTATAAAGGTTGGTGTACTCATACAAAACTCATACAATGCATACATGTTGTATAGTGTTGTATAATAAGGGGACAGGCTGTGAAGAAATCGGAGAGGCAAGCCAAGAACGTGATGTGAGGGTCACGTTTCAACCATGCCAACATGGAACGTTGGACACGAGCGTCACCTGAGCTAGTGACACACATAATTGTTTCAAGGCCAAACAAACAAAAGGAAATTGGCCTACAATCGAAAACAACGCTTGTGGATTATTGGGGCAATTATGCTTTGAATTAATCAACAAATATTTTATGACCAGATCGGAATGCAGCTGACATTCGCAGCTGGGGCTAGAGAAACGTGATTGATACCAATATAAACAAAGATGTTTTGGTTTTACAGAAAGAGTAGCGGCCGACACGGTGAGAAACAAGTCTGTCCTCTGTCAACACCCCCACCACGCCACCTATCTCTCTCAACGCCTCTCTCCTCGCTAGTGGAGTCAGTGACAATCGACACCAAGTGTAAAGGAAGATTGTTTAAAATAAACTCGAATTCTTTTGTAAACAGTCGAGTCTTTTAGTTGTCATTCCAAATATACACTCGTCGGTAAACTTGTCCGGCGACCATTTGTCGACGCAGTTATATAGACTGAGTGCACACAACGCAACAGACAGCGTTTTGGTGCCGTGACCAGGATTCGAACCTAGGTTACCACCATGTCGTATAATAAGGGGACAGGCTGTGAAGAAATCGGAGAGGCAAGCCAAGAACGTGATGTGAGGGTCACGTTTCAACCATGCTAACATGGAATGTTGGACACGAGCGTCACCTGAGCTAGTGACACACATAATTGTATCAAGGCCAAACAAACAAAAGGAAATTGGCCTACAATCGAAAACAACGCTTGTGGATTATTGGGGCAATTATGCTTTGAATTAATCAACAAATATTTTATGACCAGATCGGAATGCAGCTGACATTCGCAGCTGGGGCTAGAGAAACGTGACCGATACCAATATAAACAAAGATGTTTTGGTTTTACAGAAAGAGTAGCGGCCGACGCGGTGAGAAACAAGTCTGTCCTCTGTCAACACCCCCACTACGCCACCTATCTCTCTCAACGCCTCTCTCCTCGCTAGTGGAGTCAGTGACAACCGACACCAAGTGTAAAGGAAGATTGGTTTAAAATAAATTCGAATTCTTTTGTAAACAGTCGAGTCTTTTAGTTGTCATTCCAAATATACACTCGTCGGTAAACTTGTCCGGCGACCATTTGTCCACGCAGTTATATAGCTGAGTGCACACAACGCAACATACATATGCCACACAACACTAACGCTCTCGCAACGACTAACCTATCATTTAGCCGACAATAGTGGCATGTAACAACACCTAACATCACATGATAAACACCTAAAGTCGTCCGACAATAGAAATATCTTAACTAACAATACTAAAATTCGATACCTTAACAACTTCACACGACGACTAAAATTAATAGAAGCCATACTTGTACAAAAAGCTACAGTCTCTTTTTAACTGGATCTCATTTAACACTGTGACAAATATACTAACAGTATTTAATAACTAACAAGAAACTTAATAAATAAATTATAAAATAGGAAAATCGAAATAAAAAAAATAAAATAATTCGCCCCTAGCCCTACGGCACCCACCTTTATAACCAATTTATAAATATATGTAAATACACCCAGTCTCAAAGAAAAAGAAAACAACAACAACAACAACAACAACAACAACAATCGCTTATGATGAGAAGAATGGAAAAGATAAGCAGATACATCGAGAAAAAGAATAAGTGAGTCGTGTTCAATTAGACGTGCTTGAATAATAACTTGCTGCCAAAATATACATACACACACACACACATATATATATATATATATATATATATATATATATATATATATATATATGTATATATATTCACGTCTGTATATTTGTTATATCTTACTATCTACCTTCTATCTCATCTCGTTTGCTTTTGGTCTATGTCTAGATTATATTTTCATTTTATGATTCTATCCCTTTACTCATCTCAATGTTTCAAGTGGATGTTTTCATCATCTATATAGTTCATACTCTATTACGGCATTAAGAAATGATTATATAATATTAAATTGAATTGAAAAAAATTAATGTTGCAACATTGTAAGTTATAAATTTATTATATATTTGTACTAGAATATCGTCCTTTTCTTTTCCAGTTTAACAACTAGTCCTTTACTTTTCCATGTTTAAGCTTAACCATATTACTTTTTATGCTCGCATTTTTCTATTGTAATCCATGATTTTTCCAGGCTTCAAATAAATTAACTTGTTCTTTGTTTAATTTCAGTCTTATTTTTTTGCCCCCATAAACATAACATACACATATGTAATAACAGTGTACGGCACTAGTATACTTCAATAAAATCCACCAATTATCTCCCTTTGATTCTTTCATTCTCTCTGTCTTCATTCTTACTTCTCTTTTCGCAACAGCAGTGCATTATTAGCAACATTAGTTGCTGAAGCGACGTGATTGCTAAACCAGTTATAAAAAACGTCGCTCACCCCCGTGCGTTTTTTATGATTGTGAACACTGGTAAATTCATCATAACTTTTGTTTTATTGAACAAAAATTTAACTTTCTTTTACATTATAGCTAAGAAGGTTTGAAATTTGGTCAGAAAATGAGTGAGCGGTGAAGCCTTAAACCAGTTCTAAATGACTACAGCCGCTACTTAACCATATATTCAAACAGTACCGTGTTTGAATACATGTGTGGACGTGAAAATGCTTATACATGGTTTACTCAAGTTCACATTTGTACAATTTCATTAAGCTCAAATTGCATACAAACTAGAGCTTGTAGAGAAAAACTCATTTCAGATTTGAAATCAGCGCTTAAAACTCCTTCAGAATCAGGTAAAATATCCAATTATACTAAAAGTTACTAAAACTTTGTTCCCGAGTTTAATTTGATTTTATGTTTGTGTTTTTATATTAATAATTTATATAATCATTTTATTTATTTAGTTTATTAATTTATTTTTAGTACTTAATACAAAATCTCTTAAACTTTTGAATCTATACATATTTAATGAATAACTTCTCGATTAGCCTTAGTTTCGAATATTTCTGTATTTAAATCTATCAATTACAAGATTGATTATTTTCTATTTTCTTGTTATGTTTTAAATTACTGTAATAAAAGTATTATTTAGATCCTTTTAAAATAGGATTTAACTCCCTACATACAAATTATGTACATACAATTTATGATTAATGTATAGTTTTCCACCTTCTCATAGCATCCTATTTTAAATTACCATACATTCCAAACCAATTGAAGTCATTCAAAGGGAAATAACTCCTGTACATCCATATTATTCAATTTGATTTTATCACCTTTCTTCTCATTACGTAATATAATATTTTGATCTTTATCATGTTATTATATTTGTTTATTTATAAACATAATCATCGCTCTACTATCTAGATTTTTTCTATGTTAATTTCTCATTTAAACTACTTACTACATATATAATGATTTAGTTTATTTAATCTATTATAATCGATTTGTCTTTATATTGAAATTGAACCTGGCACGCCAACCCACAGTCAGCGCATATTACACCACGCCACATCTGCCTTTTTGTCTGTTTTTATTATCGATAAATACGTATGAATCACTCGTTGTCTTAGTATTTCTTTCCCTGTCTTTATTATATATACCTCTTCGCCACTTATTTTGTCTGCATATTTATTTTTCTATCTATTTTTCCCCTTTATACATTTAATATTTTTCTAGTGACATTAGATTACAAAACAACCATCGGGGGCCTCACATCTAGACTAATGGACTTAATGATGGTAAAAGCCCCGTGACAATTGCAACTGGAATTCGCTTTCACATCGAGTTTGAAGTGATCTTCATATTTCTCTGGCACTTCTTCAGTTATTCAAGCATCTCGAATGCCGCGAGTCACGACGAGAAAATCCTATAAGCCACGAGCGTAGCGTTTCTTATCTTCGGAAGAGAAGGCTTCTAGATGGAACACAATATGAAGGGTAAGACAAAACCTCCTTTGCAAAAAAAAAAGAAGACATTCCTCACCGTCTCTGGTATGTATAGGGTATTATATGATTGATTGACTCACTTTTTTAACCTTCCGAATAATGAAAGGACACATATATGTAACGACTTTGTTTCAGTGATTAATCTTTTTTTAATATATAAAGCAATATTATTATTTCTGATGATCTGAATAAAAACAGAAGCACTTATCAATAACTTTTAATTTAAAGTGAATAATTTCTTTCGACATTCATTTTATATAAGGAGAGTTGTCCGACGTGTTATTTGCTTTCTTGCTTCCCCTGACCACTTAAAATAATTTTTACCATAAGCTAAAAGAACACGTTATGTACTCCCTAACCTTTGTGTGAAAAATGAGTATATTTTATTTATTTATATACAAATAAATGCATATTGGTCTCCACAAAATTAATTGCCTGTCATTAAATTGAATCATAGAAAATGTCTTTTCGGAATGAATTTTATTTTAGATAAAATAAATGTTATGTTAAACTGCCGCTGATACGGCTATTTTCTAGTCAAGTCTCCCTAAAGTTCAGGAACATTCTACTTCAGGATTGGTTGGCCTTCCTCCTCCTTCGTCAGAGTTTTTCCTTAATTTACATGGACGCGACATTTACTCTGAACACTGATAACAGTAACACTAGACTGTTGCAAAGTAAGTAGAGAAACGTTTGCCTAAGGATAAACAAAAGAATCGTGCAAAAACAACGTTGCTGCTTTCAATTCATTGATTTGTGGTTCTACGACGAAAACGTCTTTGCTTGCCACAAATAATGATAGAGATGATTAAAGTACGACAAATTCTGATGCTGAATTCTCCTCAGATTTCTCCAGAACCCAGTTATTAGGGTTGCCTTGGCACGCCCACGTGTAACCACGGTTTTTGTCGTTAGAAAGGGTTGGATTTTAGAATATATTTCTGCTGTTTGTACATCTGGAATTTTTTACCTTTTTGCAAAGCGATTACTATTAACATATGAACTTCGAGGTCATACATGCAACATGTATACTCGATTAGTAAATTAAATCACGTAACATATTAATAATTTAGACTAAACAGATATCAGAAAATAGTTTAGTCGTAATTGACCGTTTTGATTGATAGACGTACTTATTCTCTGTAGTAATGATCCGCCATTAATAAACGAAAATGGCTCTCAAAATTGTTAAGGCAAATAAAATTTACTTTATTCCGTAGTCATTGTAGACATTATTTTATGTTTTTAGGCCCAAAATGAATGTCTAGCAAGATTTTTGTCAGTATGACTGCAATTAAGTCATTCAGTTAACATACAAGTCTTTTTACTCATCGTTTCCGATAAAGAGAAGTGTGAATAACAGTAATTCAGTTATTGAATTGCTTAACTAGTATTTTTCTCATGACAAAGCAATCCTGTATCAACTTACGAGATTCAGAATTTAAATGTTTTTCTTAAAAATTTGCAATAGTAGCTATTGTTACATAACTGTAATTTGCAAACAAATAATCTGATTAAACTCAAATTTTGACACTTGCTTTTTGAAAGTTAGTATTTTATAAAAGCATAAATATGGATATATATATATACATACATATATATATATCCATATTTATTCTAACAGCGCTCAATACATAGGTATATCACACAAATATAAAAAAGCACTTATGGAAATTAACCTACACAAAAACCTTAAACGATTTACTTTTTTTGACGTTAATGCCTGAGCTATGAAGACATGTTTGCTGCAAGGCTAAAAATTAAAATATGAACTAATAGCTGTTACGTTACGTATGTATGTTCATAATACTATCGATCGCACTTCACCTTGCAAATTCCATAAAAAAAAAATTCTAACCTTTTGCACCGATTTTCGTCGGCTAAAACGTAAATACAATGTGTCCCATAGGTTCGAATGCCCTGTATGTAAAGTGTCATATCTGTAGACCAAAAACTGACGAAGCAGTTTGTTAGGTTAAATTTTTAAAACAAATATATATGCTCATACAAAAATATATATAAGAATGAGGTTTATATATATTAATTTATTTTTATTCTGGACTATTATTCTCATCTTTATTAGTTGTTGTTTTTTCATCTTTTATTGGTTTGTTTATTCACAACGTTTCGGCCAACTATTCTTCTGGCCTTCGTCAGGTTGTAACCGCGACGGATAGGAACCTCGAATCTCCTAACTGAATTCCCAGCCATCACTACCATCCGTAGTTGTTGTCGTCTCACCACATTTTGGCCAAGTAAACCTCTGGCACGCTTTGGGTGGAATTGAAACCGCTATATTCAGACAATGTTCATCTGGAACTGTGGAGATTCAACGTCTCTCTCAACTGCGCCACGGGCCCCGGTTGGATTTTTTTGATCTTATAAATCCACGTTTATGTATTATCTGATCTTCCATGGTCGGGTCCGTAAGAATGAGGTTTATGTTTACTATAACCTTTTTACGCAAATATAAATCACGTAGAATATCTGCATGAATATTACTGCACGTAATAGTTAACTAAAGATGATTATCCCATAGGAAAGCCGAAAACAACTAATAAGGAATTAATTAAAATAAATGGTTAAAATAATATGCAAACTATCTAGATCTTTTGCAGATGAATGCAATTCCACGACCCATATATAATAAAGTTGTATTTTCTCTTTAAATAAACAGCGACAAAGGATTTGTAATATGAATATCAATACACAAACAAAGTTATAGGAGTATATATATATATATATATATATATATATATATATATATATATATATATATATATATGTATGTATGGCAGCTTAATACGGAAAATCTTCCAAAAAAAATTATAGAATAAAAGCAAAATGAAAATGCCATTTATAACTTTGATTGTTGTTTATTTTTTAATCAACTAACTTTCCTGTGATTATATCCTGTTGTCTACATTGTAACTTATCATTTACATGGTGTATAATAAGTATTGCGTTAGACGTAGATTTTTAAAATTACTTTTGAGTCAGCGAGTACTGGGGATATCAGTCATTTCTCAAAAAAAACAAAAGACTTCCCGATGAATCTCGTGCTCGACTCGTGTTGATGGTAGCGGTGGTGTAGGAGGTGCTGACCGTCGAACCACATCCTCTTCACTCGTATAATGTCTGCAATATCGTGGAGATGAATATCGAAGGGCCTTTAGCCACATGTCACTCAGATGGGAGGAAGGAAAAGTGAAAAGCAGATACGCTTGTAACAAAGCAATGAAGGTGGAGCTACTCACATAAAGAAAACAAATGAAACGTTAAGAAAAAATTTAAAAAGAGCAAGAAAAACAGAAATGAAAAAGAGTCAAAATGTAACATGGATGTCGCTCGGAAGAGCGTATTTTCTCACCAAAGTCCCACCATTACCTCGAATTTAGTCAAACAATTTCTCATATATATATATATATATATATATATATATATATATATATATATATATATATATAAAAGTGAACGTGTCTGTCTGTCTGTCTGGGTGTCTGTCTGTCTGTGTACATTTCCCTACGCAATAACTCTGTCAATTTTTATTCTATAGACTCGAAATTTGAAATACCGGGTACTGAGATTTGGGAAAATCGATGTGACGGGTGTCAGCCAGAAATTTGGCTGTTAAGGGGTCAAATTTCAACGATTTGACCTTTAAGAACTCTACCAAACTCCTCCGACAATTTTGGGTCTAGACACTTGAAGTTTTAGATATAGGTTCCTTGAACCTGGATCTAACTTAATAAAGTGATTTGAGCCCGAAACTATAAATTTTAAGGGGCTATAATAGGGGTCAAAGTTTTAAAAAATTAACCATTTTTTTTGTTTTTTTGCTTTTTTTGCACAGCATACACCTCCAAACACCCGAGCAACGCCGGGCACCCCTGCTAGTATATATATATATATATATATATATATATATATATATATATATATATGTGTGTGTGTGTGTGTGTGTGTGTGTGTGTGTGAGCGTACGTGCGTGCGTTATGTATATATATATACATACAGAGAAAGATAAGATATATATCTATTATATATATAAAAGTGAACGCGTCTGGGTACATTTCCCTACACAATAACTCTGTCAATTTTTAGTCTACAGACTCGAAATTTGATATACAGGGTACTGAGTTTGCGAAAATCTTTCTAATCCATGTTCGGACAGAAATTTGGCCGTTAAGGGGTTAAAGTTCAATGATTTGACCTTTGAGAACTCTACCAAACTTTTCCGCCAATTTTGGGTCTTGAAATTTAGGTATAGGTTTCTTGGACATAGATCCAACTTAATAAGTTGATTTGAGACCAAAACAATAAATTTTAAGGGGTCATAATAGGGGTCAAAGTTAAAAACATTGACCGCTTTTTTTTTTTGCTCAACGTACACCTCCAAACATTCGGGCAACGCCGGGCTGAAATGCTAGTATATATATATATATATATATATATATATATATATATATATATATATATATATATATATATATATATATATATAGACTTATTCATTTATTCAATAATGATATAAATCAATTAGGGGTGTACAGTAAGTGGGGACTCTTATATCATGGTATTTCAAAGCATAATGCTTATCACCAGAAGAGGAGAGAAGATGCGAAATAACATAATAAAAATGGGATCTTTAGAATAAATGCGAATTACATCCCTGCGAGAAATATTCAACTAAAACAACAGAATTAACAGAAAAATCGGAAATCTATCTGGTCTTAAGTGTCGACCACCTCGCATTCGATTTGCATGCTTTCTATATTCGGACGGGCAAAAACCATAAAGAAGATACCCTCCAGTTGAGTCCTAGGATTTTCTGGTGTTTTGGAAGCATCTCCGGGACACCTTCACTCACTACCAAGGCGTATGATATTCATCTAACCCATCCTATATGTATAAACATTCTCAACAAGCCTATATGTATGAACATGCACTAGGGGTCATATTTAATGGGTTACATGTTTGCCCTTTATTTTAATAACAAGTTTTATTGTAGAAGATATCTTTAATCAAGCGAAGTTAAATAAAACAATAAACTAGATTTGAAGTTTTGAGCACATAAAAATGTATTTGTCAAGTTGAAACAGCACTGGCTCTGCAGATATGAGCTTCTCTGCTCTTCTTTTGGTCCAATCAAGATTTTCCAAAAATACGGGACACTGCAGCCAGGAGGATTTCTTTGTTTATAGATTATCAGCAGATGAACTTTTTTCAAGTGCATAGCTATGTTGCCTATCACAAGGTACTGAATGTATGTATACATTTTTGAGCAGATGATTAGGGCAGAGGACGGACGGTTGCCTGTATATATGCAGGATCAATGAGTAAGACCCCTGACTGTCTAACAATGAGTTGTTGTTTTTTTGGTAGTTCTCAGAGGAGGATATTCTATTTATATTCGATTGACATTGTATTTTCATTTGGATGGTTTACGAATTCTTATTAGCAAGTCTTCTGTTTAGTAGAAAAAAACGAGTGTCATTGCAATTCCCTAAAATAAAATTTGTTCATAATTTAAAACTGAAGTTGTAATTTTATTTGGAGGGAGAATCTTATTTGGACTACGAATTTTTCACTGTACACGGTGTTGGAATCTATTTTGGATCACCACAACGATCGAACAATTACGGCTATGCTGTTAACACACAAGACGCACATTCCTATCCTAATTTTTCTCAGAAGTGATGTTTTTGATAAAAGTCGTGCGAAAATATTATTTTTATGCATGTACATTTATTATATTGTGTGACTATGTTATTTTTAGATAAATATATTAAATATATTGTTTAAAAATGTAATTTTTGTGATTAAATATTTATATTGTTTTAATATATTATTTTCGTACAAATATATTTATAATATTGTGCGAAAATATTATTTTTATGCATATATATATTTATTATATTGTGCACTTATGTTGTTTTCATACATATATATATTATATTGTTTGAATATGTTTTTTCATACATATATATTTATTATATTGTGTACTTATATTGTTTTCATACATATATATTTATTATCAGTTTAAATACGTTCTTTTTATACATATATATTAATTATATTGTGTACTTATGTAGTTTCCATACATATACATTTATTATATTGTTTGAATATGTATTTCTATACATATATATAATTATATTGTTTAAATATGTTATTTTCATACATATATATTCATTATCTGTTTTAATACGATCTTCTTAAACATACATATTTATTGGATTGTGTACTTATGTTGTTTTGATACATATATTTATTATATTGTGTAAATACGTTATTTTATACATATATATTTATTATCTGATTAAATACGTTATTTTATACATATATATTTATTATCTAATTAAATACGTTATTTTATACATATATATTTATTATATTGTGTAGTTATGTTATTTTCATACATATATATGTATATATTATATTGCTTTAATATGTTATTTTCATACACATATATTTATTATCTGCTTAAATACGTTATTTTCATACATATATATTTATTATATTGTGTACTTATGTTATTTTCATACATATATATGTATTATATTATTTTAATACGTTATTTTATACATATATATATATATTTATATTGTGTACTTATGTTTACATACATATACATTTATTATGTTGTATAATACGTTATTTTATACATATATATTTATTATCTGTTTAAATACGTTGTTTTTATACATATATATTTATTATATTGAGTACTTATGTTGTATTTATACATATATATTTATTATATTGTTTGAATATGTTATTTTAATACATATATATTATTATATTGTTTGAATATTTTATTTTCATACATATATATTCATTATCTGTTTAAATGCGTTATTTTTATACATATATATTTATTGTATTGTGTACTTATGTTGTTTTCGTACATATGTAGTTATTATATTGTTTGAATATGTTATTTTATACATACATTTATTATCTGTTTAATTACCTTATTTTATACATATATATTTATCATATTGTGTACTTATGTTGTTTTCATACATATATATTTATTATATTGTTTAAATATATTAATTTTATACATATATATTTAATATATTGTTTGAATATTTTATTTTCATACATATATATTTATTATATTGTGTAAGTATGTTGTTTTCATACCTGCATATATTATATTGTTTTAATATGCTATTTTATACATATATATTATATTGTTTTAATATGTTATTTTCATGCTTATACATTCATTATATTGTGTGAATATGTTATGTTTATGCATATATATGTAATGTTGTTTTCGTATGTTATTTTTACAAATATATATTAATTATATTGTTTGAATATGTTGTATTCTTACATATATGTTTATTGTATTGTTTGAATATGTTATTTTATATATATATATATTAATTATATTGTTTGAACATGTTAAATTTCGAGTGATAAAAAACTTTGAAATTGACGAGTGAGTTAATTGAAACTTACGCTAAGCAAGATAATACAATTATATTTTCATGATAAGCAATTTTCGTCTATATGTAGTGTATGTTTGAGTGTGAACAACCATACATATTTTTATGTTTTATTATTCAGTTATAAATAAAAATATGAATATATGTCTTACTCTTTTTTACAAAGGAATCTCCACTATCAAGGCCCAGAGGCTACTAGAGTATATGGGTTACAGAGTGTACAGTAGTGAAAGGGAGAATATCATAGTAATCGTTAGAAGTGTAAATTATATTATATTAGGTTGTCCGGAAAATAATGGCCATTTCAGGAAGTCTGTTTGTAAATTGGATTTTATCATAGGATTTTTATTATATTTCAGGTAAACATCAACATAATTATTGATTTATATGTGCTCTTTAATAATTTTTTACTTTTTTTCTTTCAGAAAACGTTTTATGAGCGAATGAACCCATAATTTGGCATATGAGAAAAGAAGACATGAGTTTAAGCTTGGTAACAATGCTTCTCAAACAACTGCAAATATCAATAGGGCATGGGGAGAAGGCATCACAAGTGATAGCACAGTACGAAGGTGGTTTCAGAAATTTCGTAATGGTGATGAGAGCCTTAAAGATGAAGAAGGTAGAGGACGGCCATCTAATCTTGACAATGAAAATTTGAGAGCCATTGTTGAGAAAAACCCACGGCAAAGTGTCAGGGAAATGTCTCGGGAACTTGGTGTCAGCAGTTCAACAGTGTCGGACCATCTGAAGCAAATTAGCAAGGTGAGAAAGCTCGACAAATGGGTCCCACATGAGCTCAATGAAAATCAACAAGCTCGACGTTTTGAAGTGTGTTCGATGCTCTTTTTACGAAACATTAATGATCCATTTCTTGACCGAATAGTCACCTGTGACGAAAAGTGGATTCTTTATGATAATCGGAAATGATCAGGTCAATGGCTTGATTGTGATGAACCACCCAAACATTTTTCAAAGCCAAAGTTTCACCAACAGAAGATTATGCTGACTGTTTGGGTGTGTGCAATTGGTGTTATTCATTACAGATTTCTGGATGCTAATTAGAGCATCACGGCAGAGGTTTACCGCAATCAACTCGAAGAAATGCATCATCATTTACAAAAGTTGAGGCCTGCATTAGTGAATAGGCGTGGTCCAATCCTGCCCCACGATAATGCGTGGCCTCATGTTGCGAGAATGACACTGCAGAAACTCACAGATTGGGACACGAAACTTTACCACATCCTCCTCATTCTCCAGATCTTTCACCCACGGACTACCATTCTTTCAAGCATTTAGCCGCTTTTTTAAGCAACAAAACTTTCAGATCTAATGCAAAGGTTGAATCTTTTTTCAAAGATTTCTTAGCATCTAAGCCAAAGAATTTTTATCAACGAGGCATAAAT
>NC_136488.1:11605459-11700459 GCF_053919585.1 Euprymna scolopes | reverse complement strand
CACTTGCCACTGAAATGGTCACGGTAACTAAAAAAAAAAAAGAAAAACGGAGATCATTACGGAAAAAGAGTTCAAAAGAAAAAAGTTCGTCACGACTTTCAAAGATAGCGCTGTACTTTTGCAAAAAGAAAAAGGTTCGTCGCGACTTAGATAAATTTTTATACTTTTGGAAAAATAATTCGTCACTTGTGGGTTTCGCTACTAAAATCGGGCGTTATTTATTTTTTTTCTGGAGAAAAATATACACTTTATTTTTTTCTTTCTTTCGACAATGCACTTTTTATATATATTTATGTTTTTTTTTCTGTTCGTTTTATTGTCTGGAGGAAGAAGTAAGAAAGAATAAAACGGTTTTGTAAAATTCAGCGAACGTTTTGAAATTATTAATACCGACAAAGTAAAATGGACGAATTGAAAGTAGCGTTGGAACATTTGACCAAGTTGCATATCGATGCCGCAAAGCGTCAGGCACGTTTCGAGGAACAGCGAAAGGAGTTGCAAAAACAGTTAACGGAATGTCAAATACGAACCGAGAACAGCAAAAGGAAGTTCAAAAACAGTTAGCAAAACGTCAATTACGAACAGAAGAATCGCTTACAGAAAAATAATGCGAACGCGGAAAGCAATTCAGCATTTGCTCAGAATACAACATGGACCGCGATAGACAATTTTAAATACGAGGAAGAGGAAAAATCATTCGCAGCGTATTTTTGGCGTTATGAAGATGTTTTTAATATTAACTGCAGCAACTAATTTGATCAAAAGAAAACCAGACTTCTACTACAAAAATTGGCAACAGCGTAGCATAATAAATGCGTGTATTACATTTTGCCTCGGAAAATAGCAGATTTATCATTCAATGAGACGGTAACTTTGTGAACAGAACTTTTCTCGCCGAAAACGTCTCTCTTCCATACGCGTTGGAGATGTTTGAATATGGTAAAAGACGATAATGACGATTTTGCCACCTACGCAGTAGTAGTGAACAAACACTGTGATGACTTTAAGTTGTCTTAACTAACAGCAGACAATTTTAAATGTCATGTGTTTGCGCAAGGGTTAACCTCGGGAAAAGATGCGGAAATCAGGCGCAGAGTCCTTACAAAATTAGAAAATGAACCGAACTTAACACTTCAAAAATTGACTGAAGATTGTCAAAAAGTAGAAATTATAAAAAAGATTCAAGGAATATCGAGCAGGCATCGCGAATATAAAAAAGTAACTAAGACAAAAACCCGTCGAAATGGCACACAGACACTAACCACCGAAATTCAGAAAAACTAAAAGCACCGAGCGCTTGTTTCAGATGTGGTGGAATACATTGGGTAAACGATTGCCCATTTTTAATAAAAAGAGGTCATTTCAAGTCCACGTTAACAAATTCCTAATGAACCGCCCCCTTAAGTAAACACTTCATCAAATCTCCACACTAACGTAATGTACTTGCAATAACCCTTATCCCTGAGTGGCTTCCGGGCCTTGATAAGTGGTGATCACTGTGTAAAAGAAAATATGCAATAAGCTCAGTCATAAAACTTCGCATCGTAGGGAAACTCAGAATAGAAACCGTGTACGTCAAACCAGAACTAAGGACATCGTAGATGAAAATCTACGCAAATATGTAACGGTTAACATTTTCGGCAAGGCTATTAAACTTCAATTAGACAGTGGATCGGATCTGTCAATAATAAATCTCAAAACGTGGAAAATATTACGAAAGCCGACTATGTTAAAAACTAACAGAACGGCGACGGTCGTTAATGGTACAAAAATTCATTTTGAAGGTGAATTAATTACAAACATCACTTTACGGGGGAAAAACAAAAAGAAACTAAGATTGTATGTACTAAAAGATAGTGAGAACCTGTTCGGTTCTGACAGCATGGAGGAGTTTCATCTCTGGGATCTTCCTATATCCACATTCTGCAAGAAAATAGATACCCATCCAGAAGAAACAGAAACTTATAACTGGTTTTAAAAAAGAATTCACAAACGTATTTACTCCTGGCCTGGGGAGATCTACAAAAATGGCCGCAGATTTTAAGTTGAAATCTGGCACACAACCGGCGTTTAAAAAGAAACAGAATGTCCCGTTCGCTTCCCTGAACAAAATAAATCAGGAACAAGGCAGATTAGAAAGCATCGATATACTGGCTAAAATTGAATATAGTGAGTGGGCTCCTCCGGCAGTTTACATAAAGAAAAGGTCCAGGGAAATTCGCGTTTGCGCCGACTTCGCGACCGGACTCAACGGGTCCTTAGAAGATTTTCACTATCCATTACCTAGTCCAGAAAAAGTGTTCACGAAATTAGATGGGCAAGTTTTTTTTTCTAAGATCGACCAAAACGACGCTTACCTACAGATACCGGTAAACGACAAAAGCGCTAACCTCCTCTGTATTAACACTCATCGGGCTTTTTACAGATACGAAAACTCGCGTTTGGTATCAAGGTGGCACCCGCAATATTCCAGCAAGTAATGGATACCATGCTGTCCGGCTTGGACACCGCAATCGCATATCTTGATGACATTATTATAGTGAGCAAAAGCACGGGGGAACATGAAAAACATATCAGGCAAGTATTCAGTCGAATAAAAGATTATGGATTTAAGATCAAAGCAGATAAAAGCGAGTTCTTTTTTGCAAACAATTAAATACTTAGGTCAAATAACCGATAAATGTTGGCAGACGCTCAGACCCAGATAGGGCGACCGCTATTAAAGAAATGTCGGCACCAGTAAACATAACTCACTTCCAGAGTTTTTAGGTTTGTCAAATTATTACTAGGGTTCATTCCAAATATGCACAAATTGCGCGCACCATTTAATGAATTGCTGAAAAAGGATAAGGCTTGGAAGTGGGCAGAAGATTGCCAGACATCATTCCAAGAAATAAAAAGAATCCTGACTTCAAAACTATTCCTAGCGCATTTCAACCCGCAGTTGGACATAATAGTAGCTAGCGACACTAGTCCACATGGCGTCGGGGCGTGCATGCTACATCGAATGCCGGATGGCTCGAAACAGCCTATTTATTTCGCATCACGGACTCTCTTGCCAGCAGAAAAGAATTATTCTCAGATCGAGAAAGAGGCCCTAGGAATTATATTTGCAGTTTCAAAATTCCACCGGTTCTTGTACGGAAGACATTTTTTTCTACAAACTGACCATAAGCCGTTGATATCTATTTTTAGACCAAAAAAAAAGGACTTCCAACATCCACTGCGAACCGACTATTAAGATGGGGAACTATTCTGCTGAACTATAATTTTACAATTCAATTTCTCCCCTCAAAACAACTAGCCCATGCAGACGATCCATCGAGACTCTTGAAGATTCAGTAATTGCGGCACTACGCATTAATAGTGATGTAAAAACCATGATAAACAATATTATCCGCGAACTGCCGGTCACACTTCAGGAAATTAAGTCAGAATCCCTAAATGACAATTTCATTCAAACCACGAAGCAGAAATTAGCACTGGGTGACACCACTTCAGACATTTTTTTCTGGTTGCGACGAAATACTGTTATACGGTGAAAGGCTTGTCATCCCTTAAACCCTTCAAAAAAGAAATCTCAGGGATTTTCACACGGCCTATCCAGGAATAAACAGAATGAAAAGCCTAATGAGAAGTTTTGTTTATTGGCCAGATATGGACCAAGATATTACCGACATGGTGAACAGATGCAAAGGTTGTGCTTTGGCTAGAAAAGCACCACCAATAACATATAAACCTTGGCCTAAGGCTGAACAACCATGGTCGAGGATCCACATCGATTTTGGCGGGACCTGTGGAGTATTTTTACTACCTGATAGTAGTTGACTCTTACTCTAAATGGCCAGAGGTACTAAGATGCAAAAAACCGACCACGGCAACAACGACAATTTTTTTATTGGAATTGTTTGCTCAATTTGGGGTTGTAGACTGTCTAATTAGCGACAATGCTTTACAGTTCACCTCGACAGAGTTCAGAGAATTCTGCGAGACGTATCAAGTCAAGCATATTACGACACCCCAGTACCACGCCAGAAGCAACGGTCAAGCCGAACGCTTCGTCGATACACTTAAAAGGGCATTAAAAAAGACGCCCGGTACACCGACAGAAAAGACCCTTCAGCAATTTCTGCAGGTTTACAGAATCACGAGAAATCCGAGCAAACCAGATGCGGGATCCTCAGTATAAATCATGTTTGGACGGAAAATAAAATCCGTATTTGATAAACTGCTACCACAACACATAGTACACAACAGAACCTCTACAATGCCAACGAAACGGTTTAACAGCGGAGATAACGTATATTTTAGACATTTTAGAAATAACGTTCCTTTTTGGGAACAGGGCACGATCTTACGAAGAATCGGCCATGTTAGATACATCATTCAGGGCCCAAAGTTCCAACATAAGAGGCACCTGAACCAAATCAGGAAACGCTTCTACAAGGGTCAAGAAGAACCACCGCAGGATGGGAGTAAGGCGATTGAAACTGTGTATAACTCTTTTGACATAGAACCCCCAAAAGGGATGTCAGAACCGAGAGGCTCCGGCAGAAAGAGAAAGCGCACAGACCCCTTGGTGGTCTGCCCCAAAAGGAAGAAATACTAATTTTCGCAACAACGGAAATCAGCTTGAGAGGGGGGGTGTTGTGAGGGAATCACTCTCCAAATGGACTGTTCTATCCATTAAATAAACCATAGACCTTTTGATACCAGGTGTGGATTAAACACCAGAGAGACCCTCGCCTGCTCGGTGACGTTTACTACTCTTTTCAGTTGTAACCCTTTTTACGTTGTTGTTCCAGTAACACATTGTTTAAACTCTATTCCGTTATTCTGTTTTCTTTGTGGCTTATTGCCAGCCCTAACAAAAAGTCAGTTGCTTTTCGTTATCCTTTCTTTCAAAATAAAAAAAAATCCATTATTTCTATTCGCTCATTAAGACGGTCGGCCGGATCGATACAATCCTTTCCTTTCGAAGGTTGATTCAAGACAAATTTTTACTTTCATTAATCTCTCCCCCGTGTCATACACATTTGTGTGCACGCCTACATACCCAAAACGAAAGGATTAATTTGATGGAACGATGGGTTCTTGCAAGGCCGAGCTTCAAAAAATACTTCGAACTCGTGCGCCAGAAGTCTAGACGTTGGTGTTAACACCTAATCGTCGAGTAATTCGGCGACGCTCGGAACAGGAACGTCACAGTACCTACATGAGATGTATTCAGGAGTATTTTTTCTATCGTTCAACCAGTGAATAATTTTTCCACGCTATAATTATACCACGACATTAAAATCGTTCCACTGTGTTATTTATTTCCTTTAACTGGATATTTAAACTTCTGATACATCTTCGACTTCAACGAGCATCAACCATAATCATAAAGATTTTCTATCATTCTTATTACTCTCCCTCTATTTAAATCTTTTCGCTCAAGCGATAAAAATAAACTGATTAATACAGAATTAAAACTAGATATTTCGCAATGTAAGACTAATCAAAGCAAATCTGTCTCCCTCTCTTAACACACAGACATGCACGCATCCCCACAATATATATATATATATATATATATATATATATATATATATATATATATATAAAGTAATAAAGTATATGTATATATCATAAAGTTCACATTAAAGCAAATCAAGAGAGTGCAATCCTACGAGAGCTCTTAATTTAATATCGTATGTATAGTTACTATTTACTTTGTCTCCCCACGAAGGCAGTGTTAGACACCAAAGTCTTTTTTTTAATGTGGAGAAAAGGAAAAAAAGGAAAGATTGTCTCACGTTCACGAACTGAGAACAAAAAAAATAAACTGTAGCATTAGAACAGATATTTCACTTTGATCTTAGCCCGAAAAACAATTTCATGTTCTTGCAAAAACTTATTAATGGAGAATTGTTTCTATCCATTTCTCGAATATATATTTTAAAATATCACAAACATTTACGAAAAAAAATTATCAAAGTATCGTCCCCAACTGCCTTGTTAAATCATTAAAATGGTTTTCATTAATACACATGTAATTTCTGTATTCTTTTTCTCTTTTCTTTAGTCATATATTGAGGAAAACGTACTTTACTTTTTCCTTTATATGTAATAGTAATAGGTCATAGTAAATATATATCATATCTATATTTCTTTTCTTGTTTAATGCATTCATAGTCGATCGAGTAAAAACAATATGCCAAAGTATACACATAAAAGATTAAGTAATTATTAACAACCTCATAAGGTTTATCATAAATATACATGTTGTCAAAATGGGTATTTATAAATTATTTTGGATTTTTTTTTCAAATGAGTATGATTATATAATGTTCTTAACCAGCAAAAAAACTTTCTCTCGAAATCTATATATATGTATATATTATTATTTCATGTAAATCCGCATATAATATTATACAATTTTATATATTTACTTACAGGCCACCATACAGAAACTGAGACATGTGCATGCGAGTATTATACTTTTTCTAAACAGTTCATTTGTTGAAAGGAAAAAATACTGGAGCTTAGATTAAAATCACCTAAAGAAAGTAAATCAGGTATGATAACCATCAGATCAGCTTAACAGTATCTTTAAAAAGTGCCTTCAAACCTACTCATACTAAATGATTTCTTCCAGAGCGTTTTCACCCGAGAAGACAATGGTCCGCTACCCGACCCACCAACTACGGAGTATAACGTACCTTTAGAAACATTCGAAATCTCTGAGGAAAAAGTACGGAAACTACTCAAGAACTTACAGACTAACAAGGCTGCAGGACCAGACGGCATCAACCCTCTTTCAAAGGCTGCTGATGCCTTGGCACACCCAGTATCACTGCTTTTACGTAAATCTTTGCTAGATGGACAAGTCCCACAGGACTGGGGAAAGGCAACAGTCTACCCCGTCGTCAAGAAGGGAAGCCGACTACAAGCGAGTAACTACAGATTAATTAGTCTCACATGCATACTCTGTAAGGTGATGGAAAAACTCGTCAAGGAAGAAGTTATATGGCATTTAAAGGCACACCACCTTATTAGTACAGAGCAACATGGTTTTGTACAGGGAAGGTCCTGTACTACTCAGCTTCTGGATGTTATGGATACCTGGACAGAAACTCTCGATGCAGGAGGAAGTATCGACATTGTCTACATGGACTTCATGCAGGCCTTCGATTTCGTGTCTCACCGTCGCCTCCTGACAAAGATTGAGTCATATGGCATCCAGGGCAAAGTCGTCAACTGGATTCAGGCGTTCCTAAATGCTAGGCAACAGTGTGTAGTAGTAAACGAAGCAAAATCAAGACCAGCATCAGTAACGAGCGGGATACCGCAGGGAAATGTCATTGGCCTAATGTTATTCGTCATCTACATAAACGACCTACCAAAACTCTGCCAAAATGAAATGAAGCTGTTTGCAGATGACACAAAGTTATTCCTACATGCTGACCTAGGTAACTTGCAGAACTGGGGACAGGACTGGTTGCTCCGTTTTCACCCACAGAAATGCAGCGTCCTGAAACTAGGGAGCAGGAGATCAGAGGCTTTGAAAGACAACTCGCTAGGGGTGATAACACGGGTAGAGCATGATCATGAGAAAGACCTAGGCATCTTCATCGGCAACAAACTGAGTTCCAAGGAACATATAGCTAAATCCATTGCAAAAGCAAATAAAGTTGTCGGGATCATTCGCCGCACTTTTGAATTCCTCTTGAATACAATCTTTGTGCAACGCTAAAAGAGCCTTGTGCGTCCTATATTGGAGTATTGCCACTCTGTCTGGTAGTGATCTGGAAGACGTACATCGCCGATCAACCAAGATTCTTGAATCACTGAAGGACAAGCCATATTCTAAAAAATTGAGAACTCTGAGACTGTCCACTCTTGAGCATCGGAAAAATCGTGGTGACATGATCGATCTCTATAAGTACATCCATGGGATCTATGATACAAAAGAAACGTCTTTTCAGATCGCCAAAAACAGCGCAACGAGGGGGAACAGCCTCAAAATCGTAAAAAACGCTGTAGACTAGATGTCCGCACAGAAGGTTGTAAACACATGTAATGATCTCCCAGATGTAGTTGTGCAAACACAAACGGTAAACGCATTCAAAAACAAACTTGACGCCCATTGGAGATTGCTGCCGAGTTTATATTGTCCATCCTCCTAAATGGAAGTGCAAATTCCTGAGTTTCTCTGCCACGCATGCCACAAAGTTGTCTGGGAAATTTTTCCCTTGGAACGATGAACAGGTCCAAAACCTGGACCTCAAGCATCTATATGTCAAAGTCAAAGTCAAAGTTAACATATGGAATCTGTGACAAGAACGCTTCATGCATGCGTATTCGTGAAACAGTTGACAAAGAGATAAAAATCCGATGACCCATCACGTACCAATCTTATCAGCAGATGAAAACCTTTTTTAGCAGCTGTTTTCTTCCGGGTGAAAACCGATTAAAAAGTTTTCACATGTCTGAATACCCTATACATGAAGGTTCATGTCCGTAGATCAAACATTCTTTGAGTATCTAGGTTGAGAATTGTCCTCTCTTAAACACACACACACACACACACACACACACATATATATATATATATATATATATATATATAAATTCAGTATTTTTACAAGAGAGTTACCACATCATGGCCCGAAACCTACTCGAGGATAGGGGTTAATGAATGTAAAGTGGTAACGGAGTAATTGTTAATGGTGTAACTTGGGTAGGATTTGATTACTTAAGAGGACAGCTCAACAAGAATTTGTTTATATTAGATTTGAAGGCTACCATACTGTAGTCAGCCGGGAAACAGACCAGCGGATCAGTGTACCACAGGCGGGCTGGTTTAAGAAAATACATTTATTCGTGTAATCTGCGTTTATAAATGGGCAAATATGCAGGATGTGCGATGAGCAAGTGCCACTCGAAAGCACATATACGGTAATTTAGGATCTTCTCTGGAAATCTCCCTACCACACGAAAAGCCATTTCTACTTTAGGCACGAATTCAATTCCCATGACGATTTGGGGGAAGAGGCAGATTTTGATGTCTAGTTTGAATATCTTTAATCGTGAATTCATAAAGGGAAGCAGTGCTACAAAAAATCCTGTCTTTTTCTCTCTTACTGTCCCTCTTTGTACTGCTCTAACCAAGTATGCCGACCTGTTCCACAAATCCCAAAACCTCAACATGAAACATCTCCAGAAAAAAAACGAATAAACCTAGAACCCCATCTTCCAACGTAGTCCCCTACTACCATGTCTCCTTCTCATAAATCAGGGGTCTACGTCCCAACCTTCCAGAGGTTGAAACCCAATTACAGAAGACGACACCGGACATACTCTTTCTAAGCGAAACTGGAATAGGGCCGACCACTTCCCTAGATGAGTTAATAATTAACGGATACTCTAACTTAACATCTAAATCTGACACCCAAGATCGCCATGGGCATCGAATATGTGCCTACATAAAAGATGGCTTTCCATGTGGTAGGGATATCTCCAGAGAAGACCCTAATTTACCTTATATGTGCTTCCGGGTTGCACTTGCTTACACAACTGCATTTATATTTGCCCTCTATCAGCCCCACAACAGCAGAGTTATTATCTTTAAGAGCATATCTGAGAAAATAGACCACATACTGTCTGCACATCCCTCGGGTAACATCCGCATCTGTGATGACTTCAACGTCAATAACGTGGAATAGCTGACCCACTCAAATAAGACAGACGATGAGGGGAGGTTCTGTCATGATTTTTCCATTGCTTATAACCTTACTCAGATTGTTCGCGAGCCCACCACCACAGGTTAGTATGCAAGCCTCCAAGACCCTTTTCTCTCAACTTCCTCTGAGATATGCTCATGTTCCGTTCTTTCTCCGCTAGGATCCTCCGACTACTCCGTCGTATCAGTTAAGATAAAAATTAAATGTAATAAGTGCCCAGACGCACCCCTCCACCGTACTGTATACCGATACTCCATGGCTGACTGGGATAGCTTCCGTACATTTATATCTGATCTACCTCTGCATTCCATGTTTAAAAAGGATGTGTCCTCTATAGTATCAGACCTGACCGAATGGTATATTGTCGGCATAGACCGATTCATACCATCTAAAAAATTCCAACAAAAACCTACCAGCCAGCCAGCCATGATTCTCCCCAGAATGTGCTGCTGCCATCGCGCACAGAAATCACTTTTTCGATAGCTATCAACGTAATAGATGGAGTGAGACTAAAGCTGCTTTCAGGAACACCAGCAACCACTGTAAAAGAGTAATAAAAAATGCAAGAGAGCTATATGCCCAGTCTGTTAAATCCAAGGTTGTTGATCAGCGGCTTGATTCCCACCAGATTTGGCAAATAACAAATAGGATCCTGAACAGAAGTGTGCGTTCTATCCCAACCATTATCAACGGACCAGAGGTCATCTCGTCAGCTTCAGACAAGGCCAAACTATTTGCCAAGAACTTTGCAGCTAATTCTATCCTCTGCGACGAAGGCCATCAACTCCCCATATTTCCTTCTATAACACAGAACACGCTAGGTAACATACACATATCAGTGCATGAGTTCGCCAAGCTAATCAAGTACATTGATTCCAGTAAAGCTACTGGCCCTGACGGCATCCCAATTATAGTGTTAAAAAAGCTTTAACCAGAACTTGATCCCATACTTACGAAACTGTTTAAGCGTTGCCTTAAAGAGAAGTGCTTTCCAACACCCTGGAAAACCTCATCAGTATGCCCTATATTTAAGAACTCAGCTGATAAGTCATCTCCCTCTCAGTACAGACCGATAAGTCTCCTGTGTGTCATGAGAAAGTTGCTGGAATCCATATTAAATAGAGAAATAGTCAACAACCTCAGCAGAAATAACCTTCTTAGTTCCCCAAAATATGGTTTCCGTTCTGCAAGATCTACCGGAGATGTGCTAACGGTTATATCTCATAGGATTAGTGAATATCTGGACAAAGGCTTCCTTTCTAGGGCAATTGCTCTTGACATATCAAAGGCCTTCGACAAGGTATGGCATAAAGGCCTACTTCACAAGATCTCCAGCTATGGTATAACTGGAAATATTCTCTCTAGCATTAAATCATTTCTCTCTGATAGGCTCATAAGAGTAGCGGTTGATGGACAAAAATCAGAGGCCTGCAGTATTAATGTTGGAGTCCCTCAAGGGTCCATACTGGGCCCAACTCTCTTCCTGATCTACATCAATGATCTCCCTAAACACATACTTAAATCATTCGTTGACATCTATGCTGATGACACGACCATCTACGGCAACACATCAAATACTGTAAATGACAAAGCTCTCTCTGATTCTCTCTCCTCTGATCTCGAACGAGTGGTTCAGTGGGGGAAGACGTGGCTGGTTACCTTTAATGCATCTAAAACCAAACTCCTATCTTTACATCATCAACGCTCTGATCCCCATCTGGCATCAGTTGAAATGGATGGCTCTGGTCTAGGAGAAGCCCAATGATTTGACAAGCTTCTGGGCTTGACCTTCACTCCTGATTTGAAATGGATCACGTACATCAAGTCTGTTGCCAAGATCGCTGGAAAGATGGTGGGATCCTTCTACGGCTCCAGAAAATATCTCACTACTGATGCAATTCTCTATCTATATAAAAGCCAAGTACGTCAAGGATGGAATACTGCTGCCATATCTGGACAGGAGCTGCTAAAAACAGCCTATCCTGCATTGACAGAGTACAAAATAGACTTCGTGGCTTAGTAGGGGATTCCCTTTTCTCTTCCCTGCAACCTCTCTCTCACAGAAGAGACGTTGCAAGCCTATATTTGTTTTATCGTTATTTCCATGGCAGGTGCTCATCTGAACTCCAATCTCTGATCCCCTCGCCAATCTTTTACGAAAAACACCCGTCTAGCTGAATCAACTGTCAAAAACTTTCCACACTCTTTATCTATGCCTTAATCAAAATGTAGAGTCCATGAACAAAGCTTCTTTCTTAGAACTGGACGCCTGATGAACTCTGTTCCGTCTGTCTGCTTCCCTCCTGACTACAACTTGGATGTCTTCCAACGTAAACAAATTTCTGATGAACCGCCCCCTAACGTAGACACTTTATTAAATATCCACATTAACGTACTGCACTTACAATAACCCTTATCTTTGAGTGGCTTCCGGGCCTTGATAAGTTGTGACCACCTTGTAAAAAAAAAAGTCATTCCAATACCAGTTCCCCACAGAAATGGCAGGTCAGGTTTAGTCTTTTGTAATTGGATTACACCCCAACAGTGCAATATCTTTGTATAGCGTAGTAATATTAGTGCCACTAGTCGGGTTAGTAGTATGAAATATATCGATGCAAATAAGTTACACACCAGACCCCATGTTGTATCCAAGCAGATTATCATGAGGCTAAATATGTGATCTTTTTTATATCTAAGTAATATTTAAATATACTAACCAACCATTTAGTTTTGTAGCTATGGGTTCCGCCCGAGTCAATGTTTTTATTGACCAATTAAGTTTCGCACAGACTGCAATTCAGTTGTAGTTTTCTTCTGTGCTGTCCGAATTGTTTTATCTATTTTTATAATTTTGAAAATAGCCTGTTATGTAGCAACAACAACTGAAATCAAAGCATAATGGTATGTAACAGTTACGTTAATTGGTGTGTCTACTACTTACTATTTTATTATGGTATCAGTATTACAGAATCGAATTAGTTATTTAGAAATAAGTTTCAAAATAAACTTCAACATTTTGAATTTTTCTTATATTACTTTTTTTCATATACATTTTAGGAATAGGTATTCCAGCGCGTCAGTACCTATGTCATCAAATACGAATTTAACCGAAACTTATGAGACTGACGAACTTCAATAATCTTCACTAAAATATCATTTGTTTTTGCGAATAAGTTTTTTCAATAAAAGAAATTGTTGATGTAAGCTTATAGTATATATTTATTCTGTACTAATAAAAATCAAGAATGATTTGTTAACTAAGCCTCATCTAATGCCAACAGAATGCAACAAAAATGAATAATCATTGAACATTTTTATGAAACTTTAAGAGTATTGAACTTCAAACCAAGAAAAAGAGTTTTGTGAACAAACATTTATTTTTTCATTTTCTGCATTTTCAAAAATTCTTATTTATTTACATACAAATAAATATTTTTTTATTTAATAAGAAACCAATGATAGCGAATAAATCTTTTCTTATATGACGTCGCTGCTGCTATTTTATCGGCTCAAAGTTTCAGCACCTTTTGGCAGCTTTCGGCGTTTTACGTAAAAGGCTCGGAAAATTCCGACAATAACACCGTCCTTATTCTGCATAAGTGCCATAAATTCAATATACATATTTATTCTCCAAAGCATTTTAGTTTTATTTAAGACATTTACAAAGCATGGACGACAGAGATAAAGAGAATGATAAGGAGACTGAGAAAAAGGAATCTTGCACTTTCACACTCTTGTATCGACGACAAGATTTACATTTAAATTTAATACTTTATGTTGAAGAAGTTCAGACATTAATGTGTTTATTGCTTTTTTAGATATATTTTCACAAATAATAAAAGGATGGGTCTCGCGAGATTGATAAACTGTAAAAGAAGGGCTAACAGAATGTCATCAAGAACTGATAACTGCGAGATGTCAACTAAAAAGGCAGCCAGAAGTCGGAGCTCAAACAACAGCTGACAACAAAATGTCATAAAGTAAAAAAAAAAAAAAAATAGATTGCCAGTCACATAAAATTTGAAAATTAATTTATGAAAGTTTTGCTTTTGTATTATTAAGACTGTTGTTTAGAACGTCCGATGGGTTTATCTTGTTGAATCCGGGAATCGTTCTGTATGGAATTTCAAACGAAACTTTTATTTAACCAATGCGATTAACATGCTCTCGTCCTGTTGGCCATGACCAGGTAAAAGTCTTCGGAAATTCGAAACATATATTTATATAGATATATATACTTATATATATATATATATATATATATGTATATATACATATATATATATATATACACACATCATTTTCTACTCCAAAAGTGTTAGTTTCAACCAAACTTTTTATTTTTAAAAAAAGTGTAAGCGTCTTTAATACATGACGGTTGGATTGTGTTTACGTTTGATTCGTCGTCGATTTTATTTGTGAAATAATGTGTGAAATTGTCCACATCATCATCATTTTCTACTTCAAAAGTGATAGTCTTACAGCGAATTTTTTTTGTAAAAATAAGAACAAGATGTAAATCCGTGCCTTTTTTTGTCAATCTCCTTTAATCGTGCCCATCACCATCATCATCGTCCTGATCATTGAGTATTTAAGACTTTTGGAATGTTCCTTCATGTGTATTATGTGTACGTATGTATATTCATGTGTATGCATATGCGTATTTCTGTGCTACTATGTGTGTATGTTTGCACGTGTGTGCACATGCATATTGGCATACATATGTATGTATACATGTGTTTATTTCCATGTGTATATTTGTGTGCGTGTATATGTGTATTGGGGTGGAGAGGGCTCCCGAAAGCCGTGGTGAAGGCAACTTTTCTAGGAGAAGCAAATCTCTGATTTAAAAAACCATAAAGCGGAAGATCATTACCCGCATTAAACTGGTCTGCAGTTTAATTTGTTGCTGGCTATCTTGCTCTTGCTTGTTGCTGGATCTCAACATTTTGAACCGAGAGAGACTTAGCTGTCGTACAAAGCTAAGACTCTGTAACATCATATTTGTATAGATACTCCCTCAGGCATTTGGGCTCATGGATTTTAAATGTCTGAGGGAGTGGCACTCGTCTGACAAGACGTTGTAATCATCATTTCCATGCGTGTGTGGGGTTGAGAGGGCCCCCGTAAGGCGAGGTGAAGGCAACCCCTCTAGGAGAAGCAAATCTCTGATTAAAAAAAACACAAAGCGGGAGACCAGTACCCGCATTAAGCTGGTCTGCAGTTTGACTTGTTGCTGGCTATCTCGCACTTGCTTGTTGCTGGATGTCAACATTTTGAACCGAGAGGGAGAGATTTAGCTGCCGTACAAAGCTAAAACACTGTAACATACTCTTTGTATAGATATTCCCTCAGGCATTTGTCTATTAAAAAAAAAGTCCTGTGGGGATAAAAAAGCTGTGACGTGTGTACGTCTGAAATACTGGATACATGTAACAATTAATCTGCCATCATTATATGTATCCATTTATATATGTATGTATATGCGTATGTATATTTATATACGTACATGTGTGTGTATGTATTTATATCTATGTGTATATGTATGTACATGTGTTTGTGTGTATATATGTTTGTGTGTGTATGTATATAAATTTATATATGTTTGTATGCATGTACGTGTGTATATGCATATATGCGTTTATGTGTATGTATGCACATATATGTGTATGTATGCATGTGTGTATCTATATGTATGTGTATATGTGCATGTATGTGTGTATGCGTATGAATGCATAAATATGTATGTGTATGTATATGTAGGTAAGTGTATGTATATATATGTGCATATGTGTACGTATATGTATGTGTATGTGTAAGTATATGTGTATGTGTAAGTATATGTGTGTATGTATTTGTATATTTGTGTGTATATGTGACCGTATATGCATGTATATATGTATGTATGCATGTGGGTATATATATGTATGTTTGTGTATTATGCATTGTGTATGTATATAGGTATATATGAGCGTATGCTTATAGATATGTATGTATGTATGCATGTATATAATTATATGTATGTATGCCAATGAGCGTCTTGTGTATGTTTGCATGTGTGTGTATATGTGTACGTATGTTTGCGTATTACGTATTGTGTACGTATGCATGTATATATGTGTGTGATATGTGTACATATGTATGTGTGCGTGCGTGTATATATATATGTATGTATACCAATGACCGTCTTCAGTGTCATGTCTGCTTGAGCATGCGAATTCGCCGGCAGGACTAAATGTCATTTTCGGGCTCATGAAATTTCAGTGTCTGAGGGAGTGGCACTCGTCTGTCAAGACGTTGCACTCATCATATGTATACATATATGTGTATATATACATATATATGTATTAATATACATATATATGTATATATATGTATATATATACATATATATAAATGTATATATATGCATATATATGTCTACATATATATACATAAATATATACATATATATGCATATATATGTATATATCTATCTTCTATATATCTATAAAAGTGAACGTGTGTGTCTGTGTACATTTCCCTACACAATAATTCTGTCAATTTTTAGTATACAGACTCGGAATTTGATACACAGGGTACTGAGATTTGAGAAAATCTATGGGATCGGGTTTTGGCCAGAAAGTCCGCTGTTAAGGGGTCAAAGTTCAACGATTTGGCCTTTGAGAACTCTACCAAATTCCTTCAACAATTTTGGGTCTAAACACTTGAAATTTTAGATATTGGTTCCTTGGACATGGACCTAACTTAAGAACTTGATTTGAGCCCAAAACAATAAATTTAAAAGGGTCATAATAGGGGTAAAAGTTTTTTTTTAAAAATTGACCTCTGCGGCCTCTTTCAAATTACTCAGACCATTTCTGGTCTAAATATTTGAAATTTTACATAAAGGGTATTCAGAGATAAGGCAAGCTTTTTCATCAGTTTGGGTCAAAAATTTTTAGTTACCCATATATAAATGTATGTATGTATGTATGTTTGCATCTCTGCCTTAAACTTTCAATAGAGGCGATGAATTTTACCAAGATCCTATCGTTTTAACGTTCGACCTTTCATACGACAAATATCGAAAAATTGGATAAAAACATTAATATCTTCCACTTCAACTAGGCACTTTTCTACAGGGGGGTCACTTTTTTCGCCGACATTTTTGAAAGTTATCCTCTCCTTTAGATTGTCTAGCCTTAATTTAAAAAAAATGTCGCTTCCGGTTTGGTGGTGGTCGTAACAGCATAGATGTTTTACCCCGTTCTTTTCCTCCTTTGTGGTACGGGGTCCAAGCCTGTCTTCCTACTACCACTTTTTTTTTTGCTCAACATACACATCCAAACACCCGGGCAGCGCCGGGCTGAAATGCTATTAGATATATATATGTATATATGCACATAATCATATACACATATACATGTATATATATATATATATATATATGCAAATATATAGATATATATATATATACATACATATATACATATATACACATACGTATATATATATATATATATATATATATATATATATATATATATATACTTGCAGAGAGCAACTAGAAAAAAAATGGACCCAAGGCAACTATGGGACTTTCTTACACAGATTCAACCGAGAAACAAGAAAACAATTCGACAAAATGAAAAACTACAAAGAATGCTTATCAAGCAAGAACACTCTGTGCTATTTAAGAATACTTGTCTGAATGAAAACATACTGCCTAAATACATAATATATGTATATATATACATATATATATATATATATATATATATATATATATACAATCATCCATATGCAGTACTGTTTCGATGTTTCACAGCTCACGCGGGAAACATTTATATAAGAAGTTGTGTAGTCGGGAAAATATCAGAACAACATATAAGGGGACGATAATGACATTTCTATACTGTTTATATCACGACGACGATTGTGCCGATTTTTGTGGATTTCATCTTATTATTAATACGAAGCTGAGACATTTATGCAACAGTTCTTAACATAGACAGTGGAGGAGAGTCATTATTCATGATGATGGGAACGGGACAGAATGTTCTTTTAAGATGATAGACAAAACACAATTCCATTTTTTCAGTTTTCAAATATAGATTATTTTTTATTCATACACGCTGGATGATGATTATAGTCAGGGACTAAAGCCTTCTCGGTTACATTCTCCTATATTCACCCCTCTTGCCTCCAAGAGGGTGTCAGCTTCCAGTGTGGCCGACTCGAGCTCTCTCTGGCTGTCTCTCACTGTGACTAACTCTAAATTTGAAACATGTCTCAATATATGGGAAATTTCCTTTCTTGCTGACGTAAGAAGAGTGGTTGGACACGTGAAATTTATTCACTTGAACTTTACTGTCCGAACACACTTTTACCAAACAATGTTTGAATTGTTCAATATCTAACCTATTTGTTAATCATATTTCTAAACTCGTAGTGCCCATTCTTTTAACTGACATATTTAATATCCAGTTATTTTTTAAATAATGAACAATAATATAATAATTACTTATTTGCGAGAAAAATGACAATCTTTCTGTATTCCTAGGATTTAAATATGTATTATTTTTTAACTTTTCTTACTGGGTTCGATTTTAACCTTTTCCAAATATCCTTTTCAACCCATCTAGTTTGCTTTCTTACTTACATGGGTCTATGCCTTTTCATAACATATATACATATGCATATATATATATTATTTTTATGCACATATATACATGTACATATAATTATATACGTATATATATCCATATATATATGTAAATACGCATATATATACATATATATACATATACAGATATACATATATAGGCATACATATATACATATATATACATATTTATACATATATAAAATAGATAGATATACATACATATGATGATTGTAACATCTTTTCAGACAAGTGCAACTCCCTCAGACACTTAAAGTCCATGAGCCCAAATGCCTGAGGGAATATCTATATAAAGACGATGTTACAGAGTTTTAGCTTTGTACAACAGCTAAGTCTCCCTCTCCCAGTTCCAAAAGTTTAAGATCTAGTAATAAGCAAGAGCAAGATAGCCAGCAACAAGTTAAACTGCAAACAAACTTAATGCGGATACTGGTCTCCAGCTTTATGGTTTTTTAAATCAGAGATTTGCTTCTCCTAGAAAGGTTTGCTACACCACGGCTTATGGGAGCCCTCTCCAACCCAACACACACACACACACACACACACACACACACATATATATATATATATATATATGTATATATACATACAAATATACACGGTGCTAGTTGGCTGTTGACCCCGAAAAAGGGGTCATTCGCCCATTACATATACATATATGTATATGTATATATATGTATATATATATATATATATATATATAATTTAAAGGAGATTAGAACAATAGTCTAAAGAGCTGAGTGTATTTCAATGTAACAGTGAAATTACTAGTTTAATTAAAATACAGGAAAGAGAATGTGCTCGTTGTAATTTAGATATATAATAAGCTCGATAGGTAAATATCCTAGAGCTAATTCAATATTAAGTAATGTGATTTATAATTTAAAATTTAAAAATCAAATTATAATTAGATTAAAAATCCGTTTCATAAGAAGGAACAACAACAAAATCAATTATCTTTACGATCGTTTCGGAAAACAATGCTTTTTATTGTGGTAGGCATCAAGTTACGTACAATAATTACATATAGTTTTTTAATAAGCAAGGTCTCCTCGTCAGCAAATTTTGAAGGGTTTGTATTAAATTTAAAAGACACCATAAATAAACCTAGCATTAAAAGTAAGGCAGATGTATCTGAAAAAAATTGAAATAAAAGGTCTGGATTTAAAATTTATAAGAAAATTAATATGGGTTAGAGATAGAAAAGAAATAGAGTAAAATATAGATTTGAATTTAAATTATAAGTTTGCTTTAAGTACCACATTACAAATATATACATGCATATATATGAAAAAATATACACACATATATACATATACATAGATATACAGGTATATACATAAAAATATATAGAGACATTTACCTTTTAAATTTTCGCCTTTTGAAATCAGGAACTATGGTTAAAATACTCATTTAGATATTTGCTATAGCTTTTTACCTTATTGAATGATGAATTTTAAAAGGGGGGGACGCCCGTGCAATAAATTATTTCCGTTAGCGTACTTTTGATTTAAAGACGCTACGGTTTATATTTCGAATGTTGTTTGTGTAATTACATGTTGTAAGGGGAGATAATTATCATATTTTCTTTACTTTTTTATTTACAGGGTGTAAGGGACGTAATTAGTCTAACTTAATTTATTAAAAAATAAATGTAATCTATTTTTACTAATAAGTAATTTTTAATGATTTAAGGTGGTTTATATTTATTAAATTTAAACCAACCATTCAAAAACAGCCTTCAAAAATGGACTGTGATTGCTGGAAGTATGATAGGTTATGAAAAGGATGGGGTTGTAAAGAAATAGGTTTAGATACTAATAATTTTTAACCTAAGCCAAATATGATGAAAGTAAAGATAATTTTCGCGAAAATATAGATTTTATATCAACTTTGTTTCCATTCGTAGCCAAGAGTGACCAACAATATGACGTTTTCTTAGAAAGAGAAAATGTTATATATATAATAATATAAATATACAAGAAATAAATGTTACCATAGTCAATAAAGGTTACTTTTACGGTAGAAAAGATAATTGGTTTTTATTTTTAAGTAGTTTGTAAAAAAAAAAAATGTTAATTGACGAACCGGTTAAAAAAATCAAAATGGCAGCGACTTTGAAATGGAAAGCCCCGTTTTCAATTTGCAGGAGGGGCACCTGAGCATTCTGTGTTAACAATTTAAGTGGGTTTCGTAAACGTAAGGAATATTTATAAACGTATTTTAATGTTTTCCGTTATTTTGTGCTTGCAGAATATTCGATTATTGTATGTGTAGTTTATATAAAAATTCATTTAAGCAGTTATCGCCTAAAATTTCGTTTTACTTTCGGTTCGCTGAATTTATTTCAAGTAAAGAGCATTAAAAACTATTTCCAAACAAAAAAAAACAAAAAAAACATGAACTATACCTTTATTGACTATGGTAACATTTTTTTTTCTTGTATATTTATTTTTTCGGGTAGTTGTTTGTTGGCTTTTCTGTTAAACACTCCTTCTATATAATATCGACAAAATATCGAAAAAAAAAGAAACAAAAACAGTTTTGAAAAATAATGACGCTTTACTTACTTTAGTAAAATAATCCGAAACAGCAAAATGGGATATTAAAAGAGTAAACACGTAATTACTTAAGTTTTTTAAAACAAAAAATCGATATAAATATGAATAAGAAGAAAATGGCGCCCTTTTCAAGCAGAACAGCTTCGTTTCAGTTTTACAGTATTGAACGGTGTAGTATTGCCGTCGGATCCAGGGTTGTACTATTGTAATGTAAAGAACACGCAGAAAGGGTTGTAATCAACTGAATTCCTTCTAGTACACTGACAAAGAAGCTTAAACAGATATATAAATAAAAATAAAAAGGTTATGTAAATGTTTTTTAAAAAGACACGTAATCACGTGAACAGGATTTTTCCTTCTTTTGACATGATTAAAAGTAATGTTCTTATTTTTTATTATTTATCTATTTTCGAAAGAGTGCCACGTGCAAGTGGAGAAGGAAAAAAACAGAGTTATGCAAAATTTGTGTCGAGAATTGTCTAAAGTTCCGACTTTTTATTTGGCTTTCACTTTAATAAGAACGTGAATTTAGGAGGTGAATTTATTCGACACAATATGATTCAACTTAAAAAATAAATAAAAGCTAACGTGAATTAAGATAAAAGGTAAGGTGTTATTGTGGACCCCACCTCTTTTAAAATACCTTGTTAAACTTTGTGACATATTTATATTCTATAGAGGTCAGGCGCGAACGAACACTCAATAATTTTATTTTACCATATTTCTTCAAACTGAAACATAATTATCAAAATATACTTACGCAAATAGATATGAAAAGTCTTTGTTAAAGTCTGTGCTATATTCCATGGAGTACAGGCGCGAACGCAGACCCTACAATTTTATTATACCATCCCTATTTAAGTTGAAACATACTTATTCTTATGTACATCTATATCAAAAACCCTTGTAAACGTTTTTTTTTTTTCATTTTTTATTTCCATACTTTGGGGGCCAGGCGCGAACGCAGCTCCCACAATTTTTATGAACCACCGTTCTGCCAGATCAAACATATCCATTCCTGATCCACGATGCATCTTCCATCACTATATGTAATCAGTTTTTTGAAATAGTCAACCATATAGGAGCCCATTCGTGACCAGACACACACACAGACGTTCACCTTTATATTATAGATATGTAATTACAGTAAATATTATAAAAAACTGTAAATTCTATACCCTCTTGTAAATCACATCCTTGAAACCATTGTACATTTATTTTATCCTCGTTCTAAACACATTAAAACACGTATATCTTTAAACACGAGACGCTTCACGAGTCCAAGAAATTGAAATATAATTTCACCTGAAACATATAAAAGCATCTAGATTTTAAACGAAAAGTAATACAAAACTATTTGAAGACGACTGACGGAACTTACTTGTCTTATATAGTTGTGGAACAAAAGAGAAATTAGCTGTTATCTATCTTTCTATCTATCTACGTATCTATCTATCTATTTATCTATCTATCTATCTATCTATCTCTATTTTTCTATATATCTATATATCTATTTATCTATCAATCTATCTTTTTAGTAGTTTATCAGTATATTTATCTTTGTATCCGTCTATCTATTTATCTATCTATCTATCTATCTATTTATCTATCTATCTATCTAATTGGAAGTAAATAAGGCATGTGAAACTATGTTTTGATAAAAATTGTTAAAACGTGTTGGGATATAAACTGGACAAGCGTGTTCTGGGTAGCTGAGAAAATAGAGGAGTTGTAAAGAAGACGTCAAACAGAGCAGACAGATTAACAGGTCGCCTCCCCCTCACCGGTGAAGGAAGTGAGGTGTCTCAAAATGCAGACTGGAATTAACTACTAAAGCAAAGATATTCACTTTCCTTTCTTCTACAATCGACACTTGGGAAGTAATAACAAATTATATAAACCCAACCATCGTCTTGGAGTTGGAATGCATTCGTCCACAGGTTCTAGGTCCATCCAAGAACAGATTAAATTTCCAGATCAACCAAACGTGGAAATGTTGATGAGGTATGTCGAAATACATGTACGTATGTTATGTCTGACACATACGCACGCAACACACGTAGACGATCACGAAACGTATATAGATTTCAACACGATAACTTATGGTTATGATTGTAAAGAACCCACTATATAGATATTAAGTAACACGACGCTCAATCACACATAACGTATATATACGAACAACACCACAAAGTACCTCTTGCAAAAAGCAACCAAAAGAAAAAAAAATAGATGGAAATCTCTTGATAAGATTCGATAGAAAGCTAAGAACGACAAAAAAAATCATTACTAAAAAAAACTCAGTGCTACTCAGGAATATTTGTCTGAATGAGGAAATTCTGCCTAAATACACCATATACATCTATATAAAAAAAACAATATGTATGTAACTCCTCATATGGGGGTACCAAATTGGTTAAAGAGAACATTATTACGGAAATTTTCTACACAAATCCAACCAAGACATAAGAATGAATATTCAAAAAATGGAAAGATAAAAAAAAAAAATGATCATTAAGCAAAATCAACAACAAAGAAAGTTCCGTAATCGTTTTCTTCCATCTCTTTTTTTATAATATATATATATTTAAATATGTATATATATATATATATATATATATATGCACATATGTATATATATATGTATGTATATGCACATATGTATATATGTATATATATATGACATATATATACATTTATAAATGTATATATATATCCACATGTATATATATATGTATATATGTGCATATATATATGCATACATATGTATATATATACATATATATGTATATATATGCATGCATATGTATATATATGCATATAGATATGTATATATATGCATACATATGTATATATATACGTATATATATATATATGTATATATATATATGCATGTATATGTATATGCATATATATATTTGTATATATATGTATTTGTATATGTATATATATGTATATATATGTATTTGTATATATATATGTATATATATGCATATATATATGTATATATATATGTATATATATATTAATTGTTTAATATGTTTAATATATTAGTATATGTATTAAATGATGGACTGTACATTTGATGCGAATTGCTTCTAGTAATCTTTATCTATGCACTTATTTCTGTACTTTATTCTAGTGTTAGTGGGTAATATATTTCTTATATTGATTGATTTTAGTTTTTTATTAATAGAGGTACATGCGTGTGTATTTGCCAGTATGTATGTATATATGTGTGCTCATGCCTGTGTAATTATGTGTATGAATATGTATTGTTGTGTGCTTATAGTGAGTATATATATATATATATATATATATATATATATATATATATATAGATATCGCCTGAAACTCTTTGTAACACAATAAACGAATATTTTCTCATATATATGTGCGTATGTCTGTGTGAATCTACGTGACTGTGTAGCTGTGTGTATGCTAATTTATATTTGTTTCCATATAATGACTTATATATTCCATAAAAAGCTTAAAACAGTACTTGCAAACGTACAAAACGAAAGACCAATTTATTAAAATAAGACCCAACACGACTTCTGAGATGTTATCAATTTTTAAAATCCCACATTCGTAAAGTTTGAAACACTTTAGCGAACGCTTAAAAAGAAGGGACTTTTTTTTTATAATAAAAATCCCACGAATATAAACTACATAAAATACGACTTTTCTCAAGTTTCGTCACACATATTGCGATCCGATAAGCCTCAAACCGTAATATTAGATAGGGTTGCATAATTCCACGTTTTTCTGATGGAACTTTGAAATGATCTATAAGACGATACGAGTCAATGATCGTATGTCTTGTAACTTTTAGTCTATGGGAATTTTTCCTTTTCCTAACTATTTTAGGCGTCATGTTGGGCTATTCAATTTTATTTATAGAATCTGTCAGACAGTGTTTCTACTGAATAAAATTAAGTTTATATTAAAGGAACAATAATCAACCCGAACACTTAACCTAGGGAATATACGGGGTGGCCCACTCAAAAGTAGTTCGATATCTCTAATCTTTTTCTAATCATTTTTTTTCAGATTAAAAGGCCCACTTAAAAGTAGCCCAATCTTTCAATTCTCTCTCTGAACGACCAACTGATACCATAAGACAAAATGCAATTCTTTTTTTATAATAAGATGGCGCTACATGTCACACGTCTCACAGATCCCTGACACGCGTTCTTGACATATATTCGGAAGAGAGAACAATAAGCAAAGGGTTATGGGCACCGGGTTCCCCGGAATTGTCATGTGATTTTTATCTTTGGGAAACTTCAAAACAAAATATTTATGCAAATAATCCTCACAATCTAGATCAAATAAAGGAGAACATTATCAATGCTATCAGAAGAATCACCAGAGAAGATCGAGGAACACTCCCAGCATCTTTTATAACATTGCACGTGATTTGAACAATGCTACAGGAAATTTAAACAATAAAAGAATGTTCCTCCTCTGTACGACATTTTATGGGCTACTTTTAAGTGGGTCACCTGGTAGAAAAATACCTTGAACAATATGATAAATTCGCTCCATATGTGCGATTAACAACGAAACTATATTTCAAACTTCACGGACGCAGACGAACATGTACGGGACTTACCAAACCACAGACTAGAGCTGTTAAGAAGCGCTATGTGTTGTAATATGGCAGGCGTTACTAATGTCTACAGACCATATGTCAGTAGCCATGGATTATATATTTCAAATTACGGAGACAAATAACTGATTAATCTAGCCATTTCTGAGATGCACGAAAATTTTATTAGAGGGTTATACGCCGCAGACAAACGAAATGGCCATTTCGGACTTAAGTGAGACAAACTAATCTCCAAATACAATATTTTTGAGATATGACTGAACGATTCTACAAAAAGATGCGGTCGCTCGGGGATAACGTCTGATGAGTTTATCAGATTGATTTTATGTAGGACAGTAACGCAACAAACAATTGTCAACATTGAACTTCAAAATGATCATGCTGCAATCAAGTGAGAAGTCTTCTCTTTTTTAGTTCTTAGAAAAATACGATAATTGCTCCAAAAGTAAAACGTTTTATTTTTTAAACTCAAAATTTTGAAGGGCTACGGCGCCAGCAATGGTACCATTACAACGAGCGACTTTTTGTGCTCCAGAATTTATTTCCCACATAGTAACTACCATTACCAAGGCACTTTTGCCAACCATTTTAATGCTTTGGTTGTAAAAGTCCGGAGCTTGCTTTGTCACTCATATTTTTATCGTCACTCTGCAATCGACGGACCCATATTCCAACTGTGCTGAACTCAACTGCATCGGCTTGTTAATCTTTAAACAGGCACCGATGAATGTTGATCGGTTCAACCTTTTCTGCATGGAGAAATATAACGAAACATCTTTGCTTCTGATGCACGTCCATGACAAGGGTGGCTTTCTTAGAGCCTGGCGCTGTCAATATCTACAACAGATAAATGGACCTTTCAGGTCATGAATAAATAAGTTCAACGATCATAATGCAATTTGCAATTCCCTCTAATCCGTTCGGGCGGAATAAAAAACAGGCGGCATTATTTTGTACAGTTTTTGTACTTTGGTCGTGAATATTTCATTGACATGTTGTAAGGACCAGTGGCTTTGTTAGAATTATTTGCACATATTTATGAATGTCCCTTAAAATATTTACAAGGAACATTTATGAGATTTGTGTCTCCGATGCCAAAACTAAAATTTCCCCCCAAAATGACTGATTTTATCAGAGGCTGAGAAAATTAATTCTTATCAATTGCTGATGTTTTGAATAGAGCTTTTGCATTTCTTCAAGACTTTTTTTTTCGCAAAAGAAAAAAAAATCGTGGAATGCTCAACCTCTCTCGCGTTTTTATAAAACGTTGGCGGGTTGTTCTCAGTGCGGCTTGCATTCTCAACATCTATTTCGTTGAAGTCAATTGTAATAGTGATTTTGGTTGGCAATGGAGGGGGAACATTCTGGGTTGTATCACGGCTGGCTGTTTGGTTTGTGTTGAAATTTCTTAGAGGATATGAAACTCTTAACATCAACTATTACACAATCAGTTCAATGTATGTAATGCAGGACACGCTCTTTTCATTGTTATAATAATTATTTTTTTAGTTTTATATATGGTTATATATAAATACGTTGTCCTATTCCTAAATGTTGGGCAAATAGAAAACTAATAAATTTAGACAACGTTTTCTCATTGACATTACATACAACAAGCTTCTGGTTCACAATATAAAAAAAAGAACAGATGATTGAATGAATTGCTTAGTAAACAGAGAAAAAGAATGTATTGGTATTTCCAGGATACTAGGTTCATTAACATTATCAAGCTGGCAGTATAAAACATAAAAATTAAATAGAAGATTGAATGAAAGTTTATCAAAGATAAGCAAACAAGGAGGCATTTAATCCTATCAGCCATCATATATTAAAATAAACTAGTCATGTGACTATTCCAATATTCCGATTCTGATGTAATATAATCAATTCTGTATAAAATTTTAGATTCCGATACAATTATCGATTCTGATTATTTATAAATCCCTAAATATTCACTTATAGAGTTTTTATTTTTCCCGTAAAAACATACGTTAATTGTGCATGTTTTCTCAAAAATAGAAACACACGTGGAGTGGCGTGATCTATAAATTTTGCTTTATTGGTAGTTTAATGTCAAAAAATATTTATTATTTTATTATTACTAACAACAATGGAATATTTGGTGTTAAACAAAATCAAATGAAAAATGATAACTAAAGAATCGTTTTTGGCATCGGAAAATACATACACATTTTTTTCCGATTGCGATATCGGTTCTGATATTCCAAAAAATCCCGATTGTGTCGAAGCCCGATCCCGATTCCGATTAATCAGCCTAACACTAAAATAAACCAATTAAAACCAACAGAAAAAGATAATTAAAAGAACTAATAGGATAAAAAACGGATGAAATACCAAAAGCGTTGGTGAAAAAAGAGAGTTTTAGTCGATGGTGACACATTTTTACGCAAGAACTTAATATTTTGAACATTTAAAATGCAATTTGTCGGCTCAATTAATATAAAGTTTTTCATTTTCAAGTTAAGTGCGTTATTAAACGTGCAACTTGATGAAAGTGTCCCTATTTAACGAGCTGTTATTTCCCATATTAAATGTCGACGGTTGTTTAATTTTACCCTCGTTGGGAGGCAAGTCAATAAAACAACGTTACTAATTCATTATAGCGTTTGAGATAAAAGCAATTGAATAAAATTTCAACCGTTTATATAAATACTAGAGGGACTACCCGACGTTACCCGTCAATATATATATATATATATATATATATATATATATATATATATATATATATATATATATACGAGAGAGAGAGAGAGAGAGAGAGAGAGAGGGAACGAGAGAGGGAGAAAGACACAAACACAAAAACTATAATACTTTTTGTAAAATATTTTAAATGCTTATCAAGATTAAAGCCAAAAGTATGCGAATATTCATTGACAAATAACATTACTGACAAATCTGTTTAGACAATATGAAATAAAGTGTTCATAAATATTGTGTGTTTACAAAATAACTAATTTTATTGACAACTTTGTTACGTTATAAATAATGAGTTCAACGAATCTGAGAATGTTTTAGTGAAAGATGTTATCTTTGTTAGCAAATTGACTACTCACGTGTTTTGGTTGCATGCTGTGAAAGAAAAGGTTGTTTGGGTTTTTATAATATGCACAACATTTAAAGACTAAGTATTTATTTCTTTATTTGCGGACTATTATCCTAATTTTCTTTGTTTCACAGATGTTAAATCGAGATGAGGAATAGATGGCCGAAACGTTGTCAAACAACTACTAGAAGATGAGGATTACAATTTGCAAATAATAAATAAATTACTGATCTCAAGAGGATTTCAATAAAAAAAAATCAGTCTTGGTATTTGTATGGCTTATATAAAACTAAGATTCTTGTAAAGTACTAACCTTCAAATAAAACATTCAAAGTGTGAGCGCAATAGGGTTTTTTCAATGCAAATCAAGTTGATTTAAATGAAACTACTGTGTAAATTTTTAAAAATACTCCTAATCATTATATTCCGTTTAATGTTCATTTTAAATGCAGGCATGTGTTTGACAGCTTTTAAAAATTAATTTATAAACTAATCTATCAACCTACCTTTTAATGGGGAAATACTGTTCAAGGAAGTTGATAAGTGGGATTTTGGTTCTGCACCCTCAAACGCATATAGATATAAATCATGCTGCATTCTTAGGTTATAAAATTTGGTAGTGTTTCTAGAAAACATACAAAAAGGTCGTTATGAATCGAAGTTGCATACACTAGCAGATCGGTTGGAGGCATTACTATTTTGAATGCACCAATGTATCAATAAGAAAGATTGGTTAAAAGTGTGTCATTCGATAAAAAACATGATGATGATTCCAAGTGTTGTTTGCAATTCTTTCAATCCAACAAATCCAATTTTTGAATCAAATATATGACAAAGATAAAACATGGACGATCAATCAGCAGGTGAAAGCTGACATAAACATCATCAACAAAGTTATGGTCTCTGTATTTTAGAATATGCAAGATATTGTTTTTATAGATTAGCTTTAAAGTGATAGACCATCAATAGCGAATATGTATAACCTAACATTATTAGTATGTTTGAAAGCAGAATCGTTATAAATTGCCACAAATGAAGAAAATGTGCTTTTTTTACCAAGATAATGAACATGTAACAACTTGATCATAACAAGAGCAAAACAACATAAAGTGCAGTTTTAATTGCTTTCCTCTCCACCTTTTTCCCCTCCTACGGCCTCAAAAGAATGCTTTAAGTAAAGAGATTTGACTGCAACGGAGAAGTGAAATAGGAAACTTAGGCGCATTTTGAGATCGAATACAGATTGTTGTTGATTTTAACTGATTCTTTTAATCCACCCCAAAGTTAGGCAACTCGTTTTTTTTTTAAGCAGAATGTGAAAGTAACAACATTCCTCCTTTTAAATTTTTGGTAATTTTTAAACATCTCCACAAAATCAAATTTACAGAAAATATAATTATAAAATGTAATAAGATTACATATTTAAAGATTATAACCCTTGCAGAAGTGAAATTGTATTTTTTATGTATGCTACACTATCCCTTTGATTACTGTACACACAATAACCCTTATCCCTCAGTGGCCATTGGGCCTTGATAAGTGGTGAACTCCATGTAAAAAAAGAAAAAAAACACTCTGAAGACTTTGGGAAAAATTCTGGAAAAACACAATTATTTTAAAACTAATCAAGGATCAGTTTTGCATATAAGTTAAATCACTGACTTTCTATCCAGATAACGTTTCAAGAACATCTAATCATTGCAGTTAAACTATGTAAAGTATTCCATTTTTGAAGGAGGTATATAGCTGAATGAAACTTTATGCTAGGCTTGAGGGAGCGATTATGAAAGGACTGTTCCAAACTAGACTTAGAATATAACCCCCTCACCAAAAAAAAAAAAAAAAAAAGAACACACACAAGTAAAAAAAACTGCTTATATACTTTTAAACACGTTATTTTTAATACAAATTTTTCTGATAGACGAGCGGTTTAAAATGGGTAATAAATTTACGTTAAATTCATACGCAAATCTGATCACCCTTTCTAAATTTAGAAAGTATTGGGTTATTCATTTTTCTGTTTTTTAAATTTTCCTGTTTTTTTAATGTTTGTTAATGTTTTTTGTTTGTTTATTTAAAAAAATACAATTTGGAAAAAAATGAAAACAAAATCTCGTTTCAGTTTGCAGATGACAGCTCAGGGCAAAATCTTTGTAAATAGCGGGTAACCGAACTTAAAGATAACCGATTTTTTAAAAATAAAATAAAGTTGCTTAGTTGAAAAACTTATAAAATCAGATAAACGCTTAAAAGAGAGGTTTATTACGATTTAAAAAATACAAGCACTCTTATATATAATGAATAAAACGAACCTCGTAACGTGTTAGTTCAAATACTGTAGAAGCCAGAAATTATTTTTAATAGGGAATAAAAATTAAAACATTTTTAGTCGAAACGATTTTTGTAAGGTAAATCAATTTAATCGTTTAACTTATCTTTTAAATTCACATAAAATTAAGTGATATTTTCATTACTTTCGGCAAAATTTTATTCATTTTTTATTTTGTTTATTTATCGGTTGTGTACATACCTGTTCTTTATGAAGTATGCACTCGTCACGAAATGAAGATGTTATATCATAAAATATTTTTTTGTTTAACGAAGAATATATAAAGTTAATCCAATTAAAATAATAATAATAGTGTAAAAATGAACCGTAAAACAATATTGTATTAATTTGGCAGCCATTACATATGCGATGAAGTTAAAAAAAACATATTCGTATTATTCGTACATCCAAATAAAATAATTAAAATTGTACGGTATCTTGTTTTGCTATTTATTTAGAATCATTAATATTCTTTAGTCAGCAACCTTTTCAATATTCATTAATTAACTGAGTAATATTCATTATTTGTTTTGTTGACTTATCAAATATCACTTATTTACCTTTACGATACCATGTAAAGAAAATAAACGTATACTAATAATTTTTTTTAATGTATTAGAACATTAAATTAATTCCATCACATTAAAATATAAACGTTGCGAATTAAAACGCTTTTAACAATAAACCAAAAGGCTTACGTCAATTTTGCCATGAAACTATTTTGCCGATATTTATTTAGTAAAACAACACAACGAAAGTGTTGAACTATGTCACTTTAATTTTTCTTTTGTGATTTGTAAAGAATAATAGAAAGAAGTAAAAATATGTTTATGGTCACTACGAATTATCATCCTTTAACAATTTCTCATAAGTTTCCCATAGTGAAAAAATGAATCAAAAGAAGATGGCACTTTCGGCATGTAGCTCTTTAGAAACAGAAGTAAAGGAAATTATAGGCACGCGCAGATGAAAATTTCATTGTTATAAAAAAACGAAGAAATGACTGCTAAAGCATCCCAATCTTCTACTTCAAGGAACGGATGACTTTTATTTACTGAGTTTCAGATATTATACTTCCGAGAAATCCCATTTTAAGACATGACTAACTTGGTAATGGTTTGTTTTGTATTTTTATACTTTTATCTGGACATAAAAACGCACACACACACTGACAGACAGCTGCCCTTTTATACAACGGATTAATTAATGCAACAAATTTGCAATTAGAAAAAAAGGAAAAGAAATAAATAACATTAAAAAACGTAAATCCTTCTTGGCTTAAATTAAAGGAGAGGAAATATTAGTTCCATGCTCCACTGAACGCAGAGACATGAATAATTGATCGATTTTATCATTTGTTTTATGTGGCCACATTTTCTGGATATTGTTATGTAGGGAGAGACGGTTTAGACTAACTGGTATTGAGAATTATACATATGACCTCTATTTGACCTGGAGAATACATAAATAACATATGACTTTCTTTTTCTCTTATTCTCTTTATTCTCTATTGCTCTCAACTATTCTCATTCATACACTGTATTTATTTAAATTAATAGAATAAACGAATGAACAATGGCAATCTGTTCGAACGTAAGGATAACGTGATAACAATAATTTATTAAAATCTACAACTACGATAATTTAGATATTTTAGACGACTGTTTATTCATAATTTCGGCCAACATTATTTCCAAACTCCTTCAAGTACATTTTTCCGAATTCATAAATCTTTATGTCGAACTGAAACAAATCTATAAGTAATTTTCAACGGTAAGAAGGGTCACGTGGTGCAAAGGATATGGATGCTAAGCTATAATAAGTTTGATATGGAAATTTTATGGGGTTTAAAAGTTCAATCCTCCGTGCGATATCAAGAATAAAATTACGAATTCAACCTGGCCATTTCTGACGCAACAAACAAAATATTCTACAAGATGAAATAAAATTTTCCGTTCGAATCCGAACATATTCTCGAGTTATTTAGACTGTTTCTCAAGTAAAAAAAACACACACACACACACACCCGAAGAAAGTCAGAGGATTCATCGGTCGAAACGTTACAAGAACAACATACAAGATGAGAGCAGTTGTTATAAAATAGAAATTATCCTAATTTTAGACATTCCGAAACATGTCTGTCATCTACTTGTCTATCGTTTTTACATTTCCGTGTATTACTATGTACTTCTACACTATAACCTCCTCAGCACTATCTGACCATCTCAGATTTTATGCGAATTAAATGTAGGCATTCATGTACCATGCGATAAATTGGTCCTTAACATATTTTCAATCCCCGCTTCTTGGGCAAAGCAACTTCGGTCAATTATATCGTCCATCACTAACTTTGTAAAGAAACAAACGAGAGACTTTAAAAGTGGCGATCACTGATTATATAAAGACCCCGGAAATATGATTTCCGAGCGCTAATCCTGTAACTTATAGATAGAAATGCGTTTTCCAGGTTTTCCCATAAAAATATAAAATAATTATTTAATTCCAAGAATATGGCTACTCATGCAATAATTTCAGAAAACGACAACTCATAAATAAAACTCTTTTGCTTTTTTTTGCTTTTTTTGACTGATTCTCACTCCAAACAATGCATATCGACACATGGAGGTATAGGGCTACTAATTTAGGGCCATGCCTAAGAAATATCCACAAGATGTTGGTTTACGTTACATTTAAACTTTTGCATATCAGTGCAGTTAGAGAAGCAGGTAGCAATAAGGGAATTCCAAAATCTAGCTGTGAGAGGAAAGAAGCTATTAAGGTAGAAAGCTTCCTGGCATTTAGGAACCTCAGCAGTGAAGGAGTGAGATTTTGTTGCTAAGCGAGTTTCTCGGGAATATTTACGCCGAGGAGGCACGTGCAATGAGGTCATCAGAGCACATTCCATTGAAATACTTGTAAAAGAGATATAGGGATGCAATATTGCGGCGATGGGACAGGGTTTGTAGCCTAGTTGACGAATCAGGACCTATTAGATTGGAGATTCTTTTTGAGCCCTATCCAAGAGAGTGAGTCTAGTGGTAGATGCACTGGCCCAGATGTGGCAACAATACTCCATCCACGAGCAAATAGTGGCTTTGTATGTGAATAGTTTTTAGTATCATAGAGGGAGCCTACCTTTATTGCAGCTGCCTTTCCAATGTCCTCAGTGAATTTGTAACTAATTTATCTGGTTAAAATAGGATTTGTTAAATAAATATTTATTATTAAGAAAATAGATTTTTCTAGATTTTGAATGGATGGACTCTCCATTCGATATTATTAAGTTGAAGCTAACACGATAAAATATTTATTCAATAAGCTGAATTACATTCAGTGAAATGAGTTAGACCTTCAAATACACAAGGTCCAATGCTAATACATTTCGGAATAATACAAAAACACTGTACAAAATTACAAACAAAAAAAAAACAAAAAACATGTGATTTATATACAACCGTGAAGCTTACATCACCGGAAACAGATGTTATGTTTTAAAAAAGTTAATGAATTAAAAAAAAACAATGAGAAATGTGTTTTGTCGACCTTTAATATGTAACACCCTCGTTGAAATATTTACATTGTTTCATATTTTAGCTTATTTCTCAAATGAAAAATATGTCAACTTTATCCTATGTTATACGATTAGATTGCTTATTCATACCACTGACGACATATTCGCTAAAATATCTAGCGGTGAGATAAAGTACAGACACAATTGAATGTATTATCTTTCCAAAACAGCAAATGAGTATTTAAGTTGAAGTTCCCAACTAAGTCGGATTTCATTGCCCAATGATTTCACTTATAAAGAATAGTTGTACTGGGAGAAAAGAAAATGTTTAGATTTCCTGTTTCTTCTTGTGGAATATTTACCAAGCAGGCTATTTAATTGTACTTGAAGAAATGAGCACCTGCTCATAACAAACGGCAAAATGTTTGTATTCCTTCATCTAGTTTGGTCGTTGTAGAAATTTGTGATGTCCAGACGTTGAACATCTAACGAACACACACCGACTGTGTAAGTAAAGATAGTATCGGTGTTTAGAATATATAAATTGAAACAAAAACGCAAAAACGATTTTAGTTCTTCTAACACACACACACACACACACACATGCATACACACATATATACATGTATGTATATGCATATATGTATATATGTGTGTGTATCTCTGTGAGTGTTCGAATTTTCTATCTTCCTAGACCCATAAAATAATTAAGCGTTTCGTTTAATAACGTAAACACTCGTGTACAATGGTAGATATCGTCTCTGCATAACATAAACGTTTCTCGTTTAAATTTGCGTTTTCCACTCAGTTATGGCCGCCAAATTTGAAATTGTTAATGCTGATTTCTGTTAATCCTCCTAACCCTAACCCTAGCCCATTCTATCTTTGTCCGTTTCTTTATTTTTGTAACAAAGAAAAGACAATTAAAGAATACACAACTAAAGTAATGTCTAAAACATTAGAGAAAGATCTCCAGTCTCTTAGTGTTCATACATTATATAATATTGGAATTGGTCACTGAATATATATGCACATATAAGTGGAAAATCCCACAAATTACACTGTAGAGATCCTGAGAAGCTTTTGGAACTCCCTACCGGATCAACAATTTCCTGGCGGCACTGACATGGAAAATTTCAAGCGTTAACATGAACAATGACTTCGTTGCTTAACTTCTTACATAGGATTTCTGCATAATTTGGTCTCAGTTATTATCCCCTTAGGTCTAAGTAGCACTGTGTATTGTTTAGGGTGAAATAAAGGCGAAATAAGAATTGGAAGATAAAGTAAGATTAAGGAATGGTCAGATTTGGATGCCAAAGTTGTTAATCTAATTAAATAAATGGTAAAAATAGTTTTAATTGTGTATCGTTGTAAAAGGTTTTGAAACTCTAATTCTAAACCCTTATTAACTCTAATTCATTTTTATATGATATCGCAATCAGTTTAATTGGGAAATGTTGGTAGAAGTCAGAAATCTAGGTAACTTTACAAGATATTTACGAATATGTGAAGGAATATTTAAGATATATTTTCTACATTGTACGAAAAATGTAATTCCAGTCGATGCTTAGAGAATTCAGAAAAATTAAACATGAATTAGATACTAAACATTTAGAAAACACTTCGTCGAAGGAATGATTTTTGCTGTTACCCTATTGTTTTGCAAAGTGAGTTCACTTTTCAACAGAGGTTGGCGATGCTTTATCTAATAACGAAATTGAGGATTATATTTGCAAGCGTAGTAAATAAGATCGGTCACGCTGTAATCTACTAAAAAAAAGCTCATCTCCATTAACAACTACAAAAAAAAAGAAAAGAAAAAAAACATTTCCAAACACTGTTTATCATCACCGGAAGACCCTTTTCCGAAAAATCAACAGTTAAACTCTTTCGTTCATTCTCAGACAACATAACTGAGAATAAAAACACAAAGATATTGGCAAATAATCTGTCAAGAACTTAAAAAAAGTAAGAGGATTTTTATAGCTGCTAATATTTTATATTTCTTTAAATCATGGATAGAATACTGTTGTGATATCTGGGCTGGTGTATAAAAAAACTAGCCTCTGCCGCTCTTATTAAGAATTTTAAAACTAATTGGGTTCGCACCGTCTGTCAAGTTCAGACAGAATTACATACCTGCGCATGTTTTAACAAATACTGTTACTTAATATACACCGAAACAACTCAATTATACTAGTAGCAACCTATAGAAAATGCTTCTTTTTTTTACACAGTGATTACCACTTATCAAGGCCCGGAAGCCACTCAGGGATAAGGGTTATTGCAAGTACATTACGTTAGTGTGGAGATTTGATGAAGTGTTTACTTAAGGGGCGGTTCATTAGGAATTTGTTAACGTTGGACTTGAAGACATCCAAGTTGTAGTCCGGTGGGAAGCAGGCAGACGGAACAGAGTTCCACAGGCGTGCAGTTCTAAGAAAGAAGCTTTGTTCATGGAATCCGCGTTTTGATTTAGGCACAGATATAGAGTGGGGGAAAATTTTCACAGTGGATTCAGCTAGACGGGTGTTTCTCGTGAAAGATTGGCGAGGGGGGACCAGAGATTGGAGTTCAGACGAGCACCTGCAATGGAAATGACGATAAAAAAAGGATAGGCTCGCAACGTCTTTTCTGTGGGAGATGCAACCAACTCTAAAAAAACACACCTTTCATCGATATAGCTTCCTATATACTGGAGAATCTGACAATTCTCTTGTCTGTGTAATTACCTGCCTGCTACTTGTGTTTCTGACCGTAAATAGTGTAATATAAACAAGCACCGTTTTATCCAAGAATTTAAAAATGCTAACGATCCAAACGCGCCTTCTTAGTCTGAACAACAGGTTTTAAAAAGTCAGCAAACTTGAAATAGCCTATATTTTTGCAAGGTTGTGAATCTGAAAGAGCTGCTGAAATAAGAGTACGTTTACTATCGAGCTTGAAAGCCGATTCTGCAGAATAATGTTGACGATTTCATAATATGACACCGTGAAAAAGATAGATAATTCACATAACTATCCGTAAAAAATAACCAAGGTAAAATATAATATTTGTTGTGGACATGGTAAAGATATATTAATGGACAAATTGTCAATTTATTAATAAGGAGTATAATAGTTGTGCCTATAAAAGATATGCGTAGTCATAATGTAGAAAAGAACATCGAAAAATACTCAAATGAAGAAATATAATTTCCCTAAAGAAACAAACAAAAACAAAAAAACAAACAAAAGCCACATTTCGTAGGAAAAATATTAGGAGTAAATAGGAATATAGAAGACAAAATTGGTTAAATTATATACGCTTGATTATAAATAATTTCCCTTGAATCTCTCGTGAATGATTCATTTAATGGGAACAGACTTTACTTTATAGTAAGAATACATAAGGGTTTTGTAATTAAAATTAAAACTTACAAAGTTAAAAAACAACTGCCGACTTTTTGCAATAGAGTAAAGTAGTATGCTCGAAAATATTGAAGTGTAGTTTGGGATTTGCGTGATTCAAGGGAGATAATGTATGATTATTTTATTTTATGTACAATGATCATTCAAATCATTTAGCAAAATTAAAATAAATGGGTTCAACTCTTCTAAAAGAGTTTTATTCAACAATCAGGGTTTTGTATTTGAATTCCTTATCTATCTTTCGTTTCACCAGAAGAAAAGATGAAATCACTGTGACAAAAGTAAATATTACCAAATTCCAACAATTATTTCGTACTATTTTTATTGTTTAGGGTAGAAGTGAATTTTATATTTGGTGTAATTAAGAAAATTTACATATTGTTTTAGAATTATTCAATTTCCTGTTTCATGGAACATATAATTACTTTATTTGAATACTATGTTAATAGACGCTTATTGTAATACACTGAATAAACTATCAATAAAACGTGTAACTTACATATACATCGATATCATAGACAGAAATACAATAGAAGAAAGATGGTGGACAATGCAGTAGTCAACAGCTTACGACAGAGTCGAGAAGGAAAATAGTATAAAAGTAATGTATCGTTTTATTATAAAGTTCAACCTACATGTTAGAGTAAATAGAATGAGTTACCTCGGTGAAGTTAAGGTGAAATTTCCTTACATGCAAATATTTTTTGTGATGTTAATAGGTTTGATAAAGTAAAGTATTAAAAACATGAAAAATGAAAACAAGGGTTTGGTGATATCTGTAAACGAAAACAATCTACATCGCTATTATAACCTTATTATGTTGTTTATTGACACCTTATTCAATTAAACAACATCTGCCAGTGAAACTTAATAGCGTCCAGGTTCTAGCTCGTTACATCTATTCTATGAAGTAAAAAACAAACCAACAAAAAGATCGCGATTTTTAATCTTTTATGCATCGTGCATTGAAGATATGTCTAAGATACAATGATTGGGATCATAGTCGTGCGATGAACCAGAAATAATATAAGGTGTCATATTTTTTAAATAATTGTTGCAGACATGAAGATATAGAGTATATACACACCTAATAGGTTATATATATATATATATATATATAAACTTTCTTTCTTATATATATATATAAATATATATATATATATACATATATATATATATATATATATATATATATATATATATATATATGGGGACATATTTATTCCATTATATTTGACCTTTTATTTAAACCAATCTTTAATTTATGAAACTTGATGCAACTAGAGGGCATATAACAAATAAATGAAAAAGATTTATATTCTAAATTTCATGACGTTGAACATCTTACCGTTTATTTCCTTAATACATCGACATACACAATTCTTGGAAAATTTGTTTCGTAACACAAAATCATTCATTTAATTATTATGTCAAATGTTGAATTTATTTTATCCTTATCTCATCAGAAGAAAAAATGGAGAGATGTTGCAGTTATCTTCTTCCTTTTATTATGCCATTTTTGAGTTTTCATATGTATGTATATATATATATATATATATATATATATACATATATATATATATATATATAATGGAGGGATTTAAATTTTGAAAATTATGATTTACAAAATTTACTGTTCGAATACAAAGAATAGAAAGTAAAGATAATTATTTCCTTGTTTCAGTGAGTTACAAATATTAACCTTTTTTCTTCAGAGGAAAACAGCAAAAGTATTTTTACACAGAATAGCTACAATTTTGCTGATTAACACAAAAATTGAAAATTTCAAAGTTTTAAAGAAAGTAATGTTCAAAAGATTACATAGAAATTGTTGCGGAGACGCCCACTAATTAACATAGGTGAATGAGTGAGATATATAAAGGTATCAATTACCAATACCGGGAGAGTTCTGCAACGACCGCCAAATAGGCAAGACGCCTATGTTGCCTCTAGTAAGACATGCAACACGCCACCTGCCGGAATATATCCAACTGAAGTATATCTGAAGACGTGTAAATATGTATATAACTTCTCTTCCTAATATATTATTGTTATATCTTTACTTTCCATGTTCTTGTTAATTATTTGTGCAGACACAACAGAAATATATACAGATGCAAAAACAGATATCAAAATTAATGTTCAAGTATGAAAATATGTAAAGAGTGTAACAATCCGTGAAGTTGGTTTAAATTGGTAAAATCCATGAATCCATTGTACATCCGCAGACTTGGATTAAGAATATTAAAAAAGAATAACTTGTGGTGTAAATATTATAGTCTGTACGTGAATTTTTCATTTTTTGGAAAATGAAGCAATCTTTTGAAATTAGAAGTTAAGAGGTGAAAAGATTGTTTTGACGTTTATTTCTTTCGAACATTATTTTCTTTCAAATTGTGAAACTTTTAATTTTTGTGTTAATGAGCATAATTTTAGCTAGTCTATGCAGACTTCTTTTGCTAATCGTTTTTCTCCTGAAAGAAAATAACATTTTTTTAAACTCCATGGAATAAGGAAATAATAATCTTCATCTTGTATTCCCTGCGTGCAAACAATAACTGTTTTAAATAATAATTTGCAAAAGTTTTAACTCCTTTCATATAATGATAATCTGTCTCGATTATTGAACACTTATATTTGCATGAGATAAGACTTATTCTTATATTTATTGTTTATGAACAATACATTTTGTAAATCATAATTTGCAAAAGTTTTGACTCCTTTTATATATTAATGCTAGAGCGCGTATATTGATCATTTTAATCTGGAAAAATTAATCTATAAATAAATATTACTATTAATATTTCCATTTAAAAATTTTAATTTTAATATTCTGAATTATATATATATATATATATATATATATATATATATATATATATATATATAACATGTATATTTATATTACAGTCTGCTTCCGTTTTACAAAAAAATAATAGTTCATTAGTCTTGATTAGTTCATTCGCGTTGAGCTTAAACAGCTGGTTTTAAACTGCATACAATGAGAATTACATTTCTGAAAAAATATACCGATACATTGCAACCGTTGACAACTGACTAAGTTTTATGTAAACAAATTCATTTCAAACCGGCGAACAAATTAGTTTCGCCATTTTCCCTGTCAGGAGACAGAGCCAAGTAAAGCGTTCAGCAACGTCGGTTTAGGGTTATTTCAGAATGAAACATTGCAGACAATAACAAAAAGTCAAAGTATTTGCGTCTGAAACTACACCCATTTATTTCCACACACGTACCGCATGCACGCGTGAGAATAGAAATAAACATACGCACACATGTTTAAAGATGTGTGTTTCTGTATGGAAGTAGTGTAGAATAATGGTTACAGATGCGATTCGTAAATTCGGTGAATTGAGTTCGAGTTATGTTGAAGCTATTTTATAATTGTCACCTTTAACATTAGGAAAAGTATTACTCCTAAATATTTCTTTGGGTTATAAATTACATAATAATATAGATTGACTTGAAGCGAGGAGTTGTGCTACTAGTCAAGGGGAAGTAATCATTGCTAAATTGTTAACCTTTTTGTCAAGGGTATCAGTCTGTACCCGTTGCGCTCGTATATTTGCGCACGCAATACACACGTAAATACACGCTAACACACACACACACACACATATATATATATATATTTAATAACACTATTATACATTTTTTAAAACACTTTATTTATTGCAGACTATTATCCTCATCTTTTTCTTAGTTGTTTCAAGACGTTTCAGGCAACTATTCCTCTGACCTTCGTCAGATGGTAACCGTGACGGGATAGGAACTCCGAATCTCCTGACTGCATTCACTACAATTACTGTCTTCTGTAGTTGTTACCGTATCACCACGTTTTAGCCAAGTAAGCCTCTGGCCGGCTTTTGCTAGGATTGAAACCGCTATCTTCAGAGAATCCTCACCTGGAACCGTAGAGATTCAACGTCTCTATCAACTGCGCCACAGGCCCCGAAGGGCGATCAAAACGCAGTGAGACGACAACAACTACGGAAGGCAGTAATTGCAGTGAATGCAGTCAGGAGATTCAGAGATTTTATCGCGGGGAATAGTTGGCTGAAACGTCGTAAAACACCTACGAAAAAGACGAGTACAATAGTCGTCAATAAATAAAAATTAATAAATAATATTCATGGCAATAATGGATTCCAATTAAATAATATACTATTCATCCTAACAAAATCGTCAATGTGACGATAAAGATTCAAACTTCCCTTATGATACAATTCTCTATCTATATAAACACCAAGTACGTCTAAGGATGGAGTACTGCTGCCACATCTGGGCAGGAGCTGCTAAAAGCAGCCTATCCTGCCTTGATATAGTACAAAATAGAATTCGTGGCTTAGTGGGGGATGCCCTTTTCTCTTCCCTGCAGCCTCTCTCCAAAAGAAGAGACGTTGCGAGCCTGTCTTTGTTTTATCCTTATTTCTATGGCAAGTGCTCGTCTGATCTCCAATCTCTGTTCCCCCTCGCCAATCTTTCACGAAAAACACCCGTCTAGCTGAAACTACTGTCATTAATTTTCCCCATTGTTTATCTGTGCCTTAATTCAAACGTAGATTCCACGAACAAAGCTTCTTTCTTAGAAGTGCACGCCTGTGGAACTCTGTTCCGTTTGCCTGTTCCCACCTGACTACAACTTGGGTGTCTTCAAATTCCTCATAAACCGCTCTCTTAAGTAAGACACACTATCAAATATCCAATACTAATGATTACTACGATACTATCTCAGTGATTACTGTACATGCAATAACATTTATCCTCGAATGGCTTCCGAGCCTTGATAAGTGGTGACCTCCATGTAAAAAAAACCGTCGCAAGATTTGAATTGTATGCAATGAGGCCAATTCGCATTGCTATATACAAGTAGAGAAATAAATCATATTTATATCAAATTATGCGAAAAACATAGGTAACAATTTTAAAATTGTCCAAAAAATCATGTAGATAGAAACTTGCATTTTTATATTATACTGGTAGGCCGCCCGGCGTTTCCCAATCGTAAAGTAAGCATAAATATTATATTTTAATTCAGACAGAAACTGAGACATGTGCATGCGAGTTATTATTTCACTCATGTTTATCCCTAACAAGGCGTATAGCTACTTGGACGTACGGGGCTACTATTTAGGACCATGCCTAGGAAAGATTAACAAATACAGTCAGGGAAGCAGGTAGCAGAAAGGGAATCCAAAGTTTAACTATTAGAGGGAATAAACTATTTAAGCATTTTGGCATTTAAGTATTTGGCATTTAGGTACCTTAACATTGAAAGGGTGATATTTTGTTGTTAAGAGGGTTTGTCGGGGATATGTACGTCGACGAGACACAAGGACAACGTGTTCATCATAGCACATTCCATTAAAATATTTGTAAAATAAGACACAGAGATGCAAGTTTTCGGCGATGTAACAGGGATAGTAGCTTAGTTGACAAAGTAGGACTTATTAGATCGAAGACTCTTTACTGGACACTATCTAAGAGAGGGAGTCTAGTGGTCGATGCACCAGCCTAATTGTGCCAATAATACTCAATGCATGGACGAATGGTGGTATTGTAGAAGTGCAAAGTTCTCTCAGGTGTGAGTAGTCCTCCTATACGATAGAGCGAATCCACTTTCCTTGCAGCAACCTTCTCAATGTAATTAATGTATTTGTTCCGGTTCATATTGCCAATTAATGTTAAGCTGAAAGGTTTGAAGGAAGAATTCTCAGGTTGGGGTTTATTTGTCATGTATATTGGTGGTTTGAGAGGCGTCTTGTAATTTTTAAAGGAGAGCAGCTTAGTCTTATAAGCATTAAATGTTACCATCCATTTACCGCCCCATTTCACTACGGTTTTGGAGGTCATATTCTAAGGATTATGTTATTATTGTCTTAGATTTGTGTGCACCCGTTTTTCCCTTGTGCATGTTATAAAGCATTGTATCATCAGCAAATATATTCATTTAAGACAATATTGTCGTGGAGGTCGTAAATTATATCAGGAATAATAGTGGTTCAAGTATCGACTCCTTAGGCACTCCCACATTAATTTTATGCTGTTTGGATGTACGCCCATCAATTACAACCTGGACGGTCCTATTGTCTATAAACAACCTAATTATATTTAGTATATAAATAAGTAATGCAGTAAACGTCCAGTTATATCATAGGATTTAATTTTTATTAGCAGCCCTTCTGTTGGATAATAGCCGTTTAGAACCAGTTAATTATCTATCTATTTATCTATCTGTCTATTTATCTATCTATATATCTATGGGATTATCTATCTATCGAGCAGAGTAAACAACAAAGAATGTGAATCGTGGCATGTTGTGACAAGTACCAAACTTGTCGTCGCACTAGAAGTATGCAGGGGACCAGACGTGACGTGTCAGGTGTTCCGGTTTAGTAAGTTGAGTAAGTTTAGATAAGTTTGATCCTAGACGCCAAACAAGCAAGATGGGTTAAAAGGGTCTTCTCAGGAGGGAGGTGACAGTTTCAGATAGAGAACACCCAGGCCAAAGGTCATCGGTCACTCAATTGCTGTGACGGGATGCCTGGGAGTGAATAAACCATATAAAAACACACATTTGTCTTTTGTCCCTGACTTGAAGAGATTCTTTTAAACAGGTCCGGCTGAACTCAAGATGATTGTCGAATCCCCTAGAAGCAACCTGCAGCAGACAGGTATGTTGCCCAACGTCATCTTCGCTACATGTATCATAAATATGAAACGCATGCACCCAAAACATTAGCCGAGCTACGAGCCATTAAGTAAATAGAAATTTAGGAATTGGAGGACAATAGTCCGTTATATACGTACACAACTTACATATATACATAGATACATATATGGACTGTTAGTTAAGATATGATAATGTTAATTTAGTATATGACAACGCAACATACGGCGATTTGGTCGCCGTGACCTTCTGTGACCTCAAGTGGAAGATAAAAAAACCCTTGTTATCATGAGAAAAAAGGAAAAAAAGCAACCCAACAAAGAAAAAATATAAGCACAACGGAATAAATAGGGATATCACTTTGAACTAGACGTAAAGAATAGACATTAGTATTCAAAAGATATCTATAATGAAAATAATACACACTTACACACACAAGAAGTAAGAAAGACATTTAAAAGATGTGGGATTGTAAAAGACGGTGTAGAAAGAAAAAAGATACAAGGAAAGAAAAAAAATCGAGAATTAAAAGTGAACATGTTGTCGAAAATAAAACAAAAACAAAATCGTTAAATGCTAAAAAATGGTGTTTTTTTGTGTCGTCCAAGAGACAGAAAAAGTCAAGAATCGTTTTTTAAATGCTTGTTAAAAATAAGGGAAAAACATTATTTTATGATTATTTCTAAAACAATTAGTGATTTTGTTGTTGTTTTTATAAGATATTGTTTAATTTTGTAGTTTGTGAATTGTGTATTGTTGTACAGACCACGTGTATTTAATTAAAAAAGAAAACCGAGCGAAGGCAAATAAGAGAAAAGAAAGAGGTCGTCTAAGCGGATGTGTGTCTTAATAATATATGTTTGTGTGTGGGCACGCGCAAGCATTACAGAGGAGGCAACGGTTGTTGATTCATTGACGGAGTTTCTAATTTTTTTCTTTTTTTTTCAGATGAACAATTGCACGGTGGTCGTTTTGAAATGTTAGGAAGAAATTTTAATTAAGCGGTTCCTGAATTTAAAAAAAATATGTTTTAATGTGTTTTTTGATGGTGTTTTTCAAATTAAATTTTGAATTCTTTTGGCTGAAATTTTTTTATGTGTTATTGTGATTTTTAATGATTTTCTTTTGGGGAAGTAAGAAAAGAAAACTAGAATTAGAAAAAAACATGAAAAAGAAATTGAAACGAATTGGTTAGGGTCGCCTGGGAAAATATTTGTTTCGTATCATGTAACGGTGAATCTTTCTGATGTGGAAATTTTGTGTTCCACAGAACTGTTGTCTTTTATTGTTTTGAACTGTTTATTCCTTGCGAACCGTGACTATGTGAAATGATATGTATGTTAAATCTTAATTGACTGGAGTCGTTTTTTGTATGTGAATCACAGTGTGTGATTTTTGCATCATTTTAGTATATTTTTTTGTTGTGTTGTATTGTTCTCGGAGACTGGAGCGGGTTAGATGATTTTGGCTTGTGGCGTACTTATTGTTACTAAATGAGTAATTATTAAACTTAAAGTGCTATAAGTACTAAAATTAAGCAGATACTGATAAAGAAAATAGACAAAAAAAGAAAGAAAAAAAGACAGAATACCGGATTATGAGAACAGGGGTCAGTGAGGTTATCTTAATTTTGGAAGAGTCAAATTTCATTAAATGAGTATTCTAGTTTTCCAGATTGTCGTGAATAGTTTTTTGTTTTGTTTGTTGTTTTTCATAAGATTTTTCTCCGAGTTTGTGTTGATTCGGGGGCATGCACAGGGAAAATGCTTTCATACTGTTTTAAGGAAAATCCCATTATCTCATTATAAAAACGCATTATAGCTGTGACGGGGATTGTCAAGATCTCAGCATGAACAAAAATGCAGGATAATGCCACGCTTCGGTCTTCAAACGTTTGTAAAGACTCATTGTTATGGGTCAAAAGGTAACTCCAAGGTTATGCGTACACAACAACAATGACACTGGGTCATTATGTCTCAACACCTTAAACGTGTTATTAAGATGTGAAATAAAAATTAAAGTAAACCACAGAAATATTTTTGTATTATACAAACATATTGTTTATTTTGAAGAGTAATTTTTGGCATTTACCATTTATATACATAATTTAGGGCATAAAGCACCCACAGCTCGCGGATATATAGCATGATAAAAGTTCAATTTTCAACAAACGCTATGCATTAAATAACAGATAGATGCCAAATGGACAAGTAAATGAAATCGAATTATTTATGTAAAGTTATCTGCCTCTAAAATATCTATGTAGTATTTCTTTATACTTGTGCTAAGCCAAACAAATATGTTGCAACTATTTATGAGAAAAAAACTGATAAAACTCGAAGTCAAATATAAGAAAATATAATGAATGAAATCCGAGAATTTATGTTAGAAATATTTTTCTCTTTTTCACTAAGCATAGCCAAATATTATTATTATATTTCCTTATTCGTCGAAACCTAACGAAACCTAACGAAACCTAAACTCCGAATCTTATTTTCAAAACTTTCTCGAATAATAAAATTACTTATTTTTCTATTTCAATTTCTATTCTGTAATTTTATTAATTATTGTTACGTTGTCGTGTCATAAAATGAGCGTTTGTTGTATATTGGTTGAAATTGGAATGGAGATGATATATTAAAACGTGTCTATTTATAAAAGATTGAGTGTTTGATAATCTTATCAGAGTTAATGACGCTGTGTGTGTGATCATCTAGTGGTATTTCTATTCCATATGTCCATATGTTGTTAAGTGTGAATATGTATGACATGCATGTTCACATACCTCCGCTTCTTCGTTGGTCCATCTGGAAATTCTCGTCTGGGAGGGAGACTTGATACCTGTTTTTGGGGACGAAGATTTATTTTACATCAAGACAAGAAATCGGTTCTATAGTTTTTTTTATTCACCTTCCAGTTTGTTCACAGAAGTAAGGAAAGTGAATTTGGCTTGTGGTTTCTACTTCTAGGTCTTAGTTCTACAACGTCAGCGTTCGTTCCCCACCCCCAGTGAAGGGGAGGAGACAACAGCGAAGCTGTCCGCTCTCGTCCAAGTCGCAACCAAATCTTCTCGATTCAGCTAACCTGATCACATGACTCACACGCAATCCAATCAGCTGATCTTGACTTCCTGTCAACGTGTCTACACTATAATTTACACTCTCCCTCTCTCCCCCTCTCTCCCCCCTCTCTCTATTCATTCTCTAACATTATAACACGATCTAATTAAGAATTAATGTTTCAGAAAACACTCTATTAAGTATGAAAAATGGCATGAATTCATGAAATCAAATAAAAAAAATCGATCGCTAAATCCTTTAAATGAATGTTTAATTTAATGTTTTATTATTTTGGTGTTTTCTCATTTCCTGTTTTTAACGCACTTTTCGCCTGTCTCTCTGATTACTAATAGAAAATTCAAAATATATAAGTAAATCAAGATCATGATATGTCGATCTGTAAAAACTGAGTCTTTTTAAACATAAATTCTAGTACATAAATATAGTTGCAAACATACTAAAGATTTCTCGCCAGAAAATTTCGTAGAATAAAATATTGTAGAACTTACAGATTCAAAAAGATTTTGTGATCTTGTTTATTTGGGGATCTGGAAATACTCTATTTATAAATATCCTGGTATTGTTTTTACATTTTCATACTATTATATTCACTATACAATCTCCTTCCGTCATAAACACGGTTTAAAATTTATAATTTTCCACGAACTTTTTAAATCAGTAATCAATTTTGTGTGCATTATCGAAATATTTTCATATTAAAATTTTAAAGGCAATAGTCAGTATTATAAAATCAACGGAAGGTTAGTAATATATACAATATATATCCGATTGTGCAACGTCGCATTTTTTTTACTGTTACATTTTTACTACTGAATATGACGTTGTCGAACCGAGAGTGTTTATCACCCATCGGCACAAAACTACCCAGATGTCAAAGTTCATTTTAATTGAGATTTATTCAAAGCAGAAAACAAATACAGGCCATTTTTATTTTTATATACGTGAACAAGACTCATACAAAGAAGGAGAGAGATATATAAAGCGAGAGAGATGAAAAGAGCGGCGAATAGATTGTCTTACTACACCCAGTCACTTGTATGTGCTGTCCCCATATTGGACAGTAGCCAGACACGTATTCTCTCCTTGGTTTCGCAACAGTAAAGATGGAAAACAAGTCTTTCCCCAGAAATAACAGAGTCTCTAAAATCAAAGTAATTGAAAACGTTTCCACTAAAACATGACCGTCGTATCAGTAAGAGACCGAGTCATAATCAGTAAATGATTTTGGACTTGGGGTACAAAGCGAACAGACAGAAACATTTTATATTATAGGCACACACACACACACTCATCAACGCACATGTAAGTGTAGGGGTGAACGTTCCATTATTCATAGGTGAGGAGTAAAATAAAAAAAGAGTGCGCCCGTGAAAGATTATCAACTGCAAGACAAACAAAAAGTATATTTTTCACTTTATGACAAGAGCAAACGATATTTAACCGACTTTAACGAGCATTCAGTAAGCATCACTTCGTCTCAAGAATGCACAGCGGGGTTCTTCGGCTAAGACCCTCTCAACGATACCCATTAAAGCATAATTCTCTCAGAAAATCCTATATTATCCCTCTTTTCCATTTTTTTCTTGATGTCAACTCTTGACAGAAAGGGGTGTAGGTCATATACATAGACTGCTTAACTAAAAAAAAAAACAACAAAAAAAAACGCTAGTTCTGAAACTGGCATTTGAACATAAAAATTTACACTGCGACGATAAAATGAAAACTTGGAAAAATAAAACTTTTATGAAGATTGACTATAACAATAGCATTGCCCCTTTATCTTTTCTCTATCTCGTTCTTCTTCCTTGTATATACTGTATTAAAAAATGCTGTATATTCATAAAGTTAGGTATGTGTATTTATCTTTCTCTCGCTCTCTCTCTATCTGTCACTATTTCTCTCTATATGTGTTGATATATATACATCTCCCACATTCTGATATATATATATATATATATATATATATATATATATATATATATATATATATCAGAATGTGGGAGATTTAGCAAAGAACGTCGCAATCTATAATAGCCATGACAGCCAACAAACCAGAAGCTCAAGACTCGAGTTTCGCTCTCACTTAGAGCTCTTTAGTTATACATATTCGAACCCGGAATTCGGAACCCGAGCCTCTTGCATGCGAATATTCCACAGTCAGATGTCGCCACGGTTTGCTTGATCTGTGTTAGTTAATAGAATTGCTCAGTTGGCAGAGTTTTGCCTAGCATGGAAAAGGCTCGCGGTTCAAATCCTTGGTTCGGATTTGTCTAACTGATGAGCCCCAATGAGGGCGAAACTCGTTGGTTGGTTGTCATGGCTCTTGTAGATTGCGGCGTTGTTTGGCTGTAGATATAATTATATATATATATACATATATATATATATATATATATATATGTATATATATATATAGGTCAGAATGTGTGTGTGTGGACAATTCTCAACCTATATTTTGGATCTACAGACTTGAAATTTACTATACAGGATATTAAGACATGTGGAATTTTTTAAAAAAATCTGTTTTCATCCAAAAAAGGGGGCTGCTAAGGGGTTAAAATTGAAAAATTAGTAGTTGGCGGTCATCAGATTTTTTTTCTGCTTGTCACCTGCTTCATCAGTCTACCTGCGCGGTCGACATTCATGATACATTATTTATGTTAAGAACAAGTATGTTTGAAAAAACACCATGTAACAGTCATGTCAATCTGGTCTAATGATTATCGTACTTGACTCACTGTCTTTGCGGTTTGATTATGATCTTTTCTCGGATACTTTTTTTTCTTAAATTAAGTGAATTATTTTGAAGAAAAAAATCATAATACTCGCATGCAGGTGTGCTATTTTTTTGTGTATTTTTTTTTAGAAATATAATGTTACGTTTAATATCTGCAGTATTTCTGTTCATAATGAATAAAAACATTTTCATTAAAATATATTTATGTCTTTTTTACGAACGGACAACGAGCGGCTTGCGTATATATCTATATGTGTGTCTGAGGACACTTCTAATTCAATATACTCAGCGGATTTCTTTATCTGCAGACTTTAAATTTCGTATATAAGATACTCAGGGGCGTGGAAACTATTAAATCCAATTAAATAGTACACTATTCGGTATGGACCCGACAATGAAATATAAGATAAAACAATAAACGTGGATTTATTATTCCCAAAATTCCAACCTTGATCGCCCTTCGGGGTCCGTGTCACAGTGGATAGAGACGTTGAATCTCTACGATTCCAGATGAACATTGCCTGAAGATAGCGGTTTCTGTCTCGTCGCGGTTAAGTACCTAACGAAAGCCAGAGGAATAGTTGGTCGAAACGTCGTGAAACAACAGGAAGAAGATGAGGATAATAGTCCGTAATAAATAAATGGATACATTTTGCAAATTATGTTTGAGAAAACTTGATGAATAACAGGGACCCATTATTGTTTTGTAAACTTAAACATTTAGGGACTGCACGGATCAAAACTCGTACATGTTTACATAAGTAAGATACAGACGATATGATAGAGAAAAAATTGATCTCGAATCAAAGTTTGAGTTGTAGTAAGTAACATAGTTTAAAAAGATGGTTGTTTGCGTTAGCATCAATATTTAATACAAAAACTATTGATATTAGCATTAAGGTTTGTGGTAAATGAATTCCAAACAACAGGCTGGGTAATGTTACGTCCTAATATTTTTTTAGCAAAATTATTTAAGGTGATGCCAACGAAATATACCCCACCCAAACAATCAATACAGAAAACAGCTACATAGACGACTTATGAGATGTTTGGAAGAGATACGGACAAAAATATGTACATATGGTTATGAAAAGAACCCATAAACAGATATCGACATTAACGTACATAACAATACGATATATATATATATATACTAGCTGTACCCGGCCACGCGTTGCTGTGACTCAGTTTGTTAAAAAGGAACACATATGGAAGTAGAGAAAAGTGTGATTCTTTTTTCAAGAGAATGTACAAATTATTTTTTTTAACAGATGTTAAGAAAATAAACAGAAAAATACTTCCATCATTAATTATGCAAAAAAATAATAAAATGTTGATTTAGTGTTTCAATATGCTTATAAATTACGATAAAACTTGCTGAGTATACACTGTTTTACGGTTTTTGTAAAAATGGAACGGAAACTTAAATTTTGCTTCCTTTTAATCTTTCTTAATTTTTTAATTGTGCCCCCAAACGAATATAATCAAAACAGTAACATTCAACAATTGTACTTTATGTATATAAAACACAAAATATTTGTTAAAAAAAAAATTTAAAAAAAAAGTTAATAACGAAAGGGAAATAATTCCATTTTTAAACGAAAAAGTCAGTTTACCTAACTTACTGTATTAATGCTATTTCTTTAAGCAAGAAAAAAAAGGTAAATATCCAGATACGCTACTACAGAACACCGACCACTCTAATTTGTTTTTTTATAGGTAACTGAGGTCGCTGACAACGAATCTGAATTTCAAACTTGGGGCAAATTTACCGTTTGCATGGTATTTACCCCTGAACCCACCCCACGAACTTCTTTCCACCATTTTGCAGCATCCGTTTATGCTACGCGCATGCACGCTGTAGCATAAACGACGGCTTCACCAAGCAAACTATGTTGGGGGGAGGGGATTTTTTTTCCAGGACATAGAATTTTCTAATTTTCAAAAATACATTATAGCGCTTTTTGGGTGGAAAATTTAAAATTAGCTGAAAAAGAAATAAAATAAGAAAAAGAAAGGACACCAAGTTGGAGTAGGGGGGTAATTTATCTGGTTTTTTTTACCTGGAACATCGAATTTTCAAATTTTCCGTAAGTAACGCACCGACATTTACCAATTAGAACACCATTTAACATTTTCCGAAGATTTTACTTTGTACATTGGGGGCGCGAGCGGAGGGGGGGGGGAGCGGATGTGATGTTGGCGCGCGCGCGCCCCAACATCACATCCCCCCCAAACAAATTAGAGTGGTCGGTGTTCTGTAGTAGCGTATCTGGATATTTACAAAAAAAAAATATTTAGGTTTGGCTATAAATTCCTAAACTCATTTCACCCTAAATAATTTAAGTGACTGAAATAGGAATCTAATTGAATCTTTAATTTCCTGAATAGTATCCGATAATTCATTTTTCTTCGAGTTATATCGAATACATTAATACGGACTTTAGGGGCTTTTTTCGTAATGTTACTGTAAAAATTATTTTTTATTGTTACAAATTACGATCCTTTAAAAAAAGCAAAAATAAATTCTTGCGTTTTTTATTTACTACTAAAAACCATAACTTTAGTAAAGGTATTTTTTGTTAAAACAAAATAAAACATTTTCACCAAGAGTTAAGTAAAAATAATTAGTTCATTATATTCTGCGATCATTATTTGAAAAATACTGCAATTTTCATTAAAATTCGTTAATTTCCTGATTTTTGGTGAATTTTTAAGTAAAGGGAGGAATCAAAATGTGTATACACTTTGAGCGTCGGCATTCATTTTGCGACCACGTGTGGTTAATTTAAATTAAAGTTCAATCACATGGTTACATTATCAATAAACCCTTGAAAATTTACCGATATTGTAAACACATTCTGTTTACATTAAGCCTGTGGTGTTTTTTTAGTGATGCAATGTTGTCAACTGAGATTTAAAAAAAAAACCCGCGAGATCAGGAGAAAGAAATGTCCAGAAAATCGCTAGCCAGTTTGGCAGAAAAGTAACTTATCTTGCCTTTGATAACATTTATTTGTTATATATTTGTTTTTTGACAACTTTTTCGAATCTATGTGTACAGTAATACAAACCCGTGTACAGTAATACAAACCCCTTCGGGGAGATTGGAATACCCCCCACCTAAAATGTACTTGGAAAAATCGATTTTATAGTGAGATTAAAGAATGGTACGTCGAAAAAAAGGTGAAAAACAAAACAAATAATCAATAAATAATTGTTACCAAAGGCAATAAATGCTACTTTTTTTTTACTTACATGAATGAGTTTATTTTATGTTTTAAAGTATTTTCAAGCAATCTAATGCGGGTGTCTGGGTGCCAAATACCTCCAGATTTTCTAGAATTTCCCGCTAGATTGTAAACGAAATCTCCAGATCTAGCAGGAAAACCGCTAAATTGTAACACTGGTCACGTGACAGGAAGCGGTAATAAATAATTGTCCCTAAATAAAAAAATGGCCTCTCCGTACAAAGAAATCCACCTATTTATCATAGAAAAATTAAGTATAATGTTATAATTAAAAAGGAATATATAAAAACACACATGGATATAGTAAACATATTATACCAAAACATGGAAGCCATCCGTCCAGTGGTTTTTTAGACAATTAACTCCGAACTAACTAACATTTACATTTATATATATATATATATATATATATATATATATATATATATATATACACACACCCCGACTCTGATTTAAAGACAGTAAACAGAAGTATTGAGGCTTTCAATAAATCTTAAAAAAAAAACTTACAAAAATACAACAAAACTTGGATATCATACATTGAATACCATCCCAATATTACTTCATTTTATGGCCTCCCCAAAACTCACAAACTGAATATCCCTATGCGCTCTATAATATCTGGGAACGATAGTGCAGCACACAAAATTGCACGTGCTAGATGCAACATATTAGCTCCACTAATGGGCACTGTCATTATCTCCCACATAAAGAACTCTGGAGCTATACTCAACAAGTCAAAAAACATTAATATACATAACAAAGAGATACAAACCTTAGATATAACATCATTATACAGTAATTTCCTCTTTAAAATGTTTAAATTTACCTCATACATACCTAAAAAATCAAATAAAAACTTACCGTTTCCACCAGATATCTTTATGAACATTATCCGACTGATATGCCTTTTTTGTCAATCTAAAAACAATTTCTAAAGCAGAATTCCGGTCTTATTTTAGGTAACACTCTAAGTAAGGTTTCTTAGAATTACTAGAATTGGAACCTTTCAAGTTTAAATTACCTTCAAACACAGTATATTTTTTGATATATTGCGACATTATTTTTTTCTTCTTTAAAACATGCTCATAGATAATATTATAAACAAATTAGACTCAATCGAACTCTCCATAAAATTCACCTATTTCTATTCACCATTCTATTTCCTAGACATATTTATTCACCATTCTATTTCCTAGACATTCTATTTCCTAGACATATTTATTATAAAATCCAATAATATCCTTGAAAGTTCATCGCAAAACTACACACAAAAATGATTGCATAGATTTCTACTCACACGATAATAAGAACATAATAATTACTTTCTTCCTATGTCCCTTAAGAATGTACGAAGAATTTCAGTACCTCACAAATACTTCGAAAATTTTGCAATATCCCACAAATTTTATATCAAATGCATGGAACAAAGCCACAAGTATTTTCCAGAATAAATAAGCAAAAATCATAAACACCAAAGACTTCTCTCTTAAACTTTTTTACCTACTGTTGTGGTGTTATTTTACCTACGGTGGTAGTGTTAGTGGTTGAATAAATGATGAGAAAGATACAATAATAATTAAATAAATATTAAATACATAAAAGAGGTAATTGAATAATATCTTTGCGCATGACAGGACTAGTTCTCAACGACCATCCGTTTCGTGTGTCTGTGTGGTTCTCCGGTAAACTGCTTCGTGTTATCCGAAAGTGACGTCATGGATGAAAGTGACGTCATAGAATAGTTCATTATTCCTGGTAAAGGTGTGTGTTCCCCACACCGCTTCCAAGCTTTTTGTTCGTAAAAGCTGTTAATAGGTCTTACGTTTAAGATCAATCATTAGTGGATCTGTGACTTTTCTTTTCCGAACGAACCGTCTTAGTTCAGGTGCTATTTCGGGAGGGTTGAGATTAAATGTATCGAAAATAGTGTCGATCGGTTCTTCTTTCAACAGTGGTGTATCGGTGGTGTCATCTGCGTGACATCTTCTTAATTGTTTTTTTTTTGTACCGTCGAGTATTATATGAAGTATACAAGCTCCAACACTTGCGTCACTCTCTCCTATTATTTCCAGGTTTGGATCATAGTGTGTGAAAAATTCCGTTAAGAAATCTGCGCATACACGAATCTGATTTGTCTTTTCGCTGACATATACGGTAGGGGGTGCCCAATCGCTGGTGCTGACTTTCGGTAGTATTCCGGCCTTTTGTAGTTGATCCAGTTCTTTATAGATTTCCTAAGTTGCCGCAAACGGGGCGATTCGTTTCCTCTTGAAAACGAATAGAGCGTTTTACTTCATTTCTAATCTGGCTATAGCCTTGATACATTTTCCGAGACCCGATGAGAAATCTTCTGGATTTTTTTCCTCTAACTCGTCCGTCAGTCGTTGTACCAATGTAGACGAGTCTTCTACTTTATGGCAAAATTTGTTCATAAGTTGGTACCAAAATTCAAATCGTTCCATCCAATCCATCCCGATGAGGTTTTTGGATGTCTTATGCACATAAACATTCACTTTTTGGTAATTCCATTTAATGTCACAGGATGTGTTAGTTCTACCTCAAATTCTACTTTATCGCCTATGACTGCTCGAGCTGACTTATTCGTCTTATGTATAGTTGGTTTCTTCAACTTTTTCCATGTCTGTAGGTTTTTAATGGACAGGTCCCACCGAGAATCCAACTGTAATTTCATTATCTTATTGAGGATGTTGACAATCACGTATTTCCCCCCGATTCTTCCCGACTTTCCTGTCGAATCATGTTTGTCGAATCATGTGGTTTTTGTTCCTTTTGCAATGCGTCACATTGTGGCCTTTCCTGTCACACTTTGCATATTTTGTTTTTGCAAAAAACATCTATCAAACCAATGTTGTCCACCACAACGGTTGCACAGCCTTGTAAACGAATTCGGTTTACAGATTTGATGGTTAAACTTTGGTTGTGCCTGGTTTTTCTTCTCGTTTGTTTGTTCTTTTTTGCCATGGTCTGAAACTAGTCCTTCGTACGTATGACACGCTTGATTCCTCCATGCTTCGGGAATCGTTCTTTGATATAATAACACTTTGTCAATCCTCGGCCAACTTCTGGAGAGTGAGCTCTTGTTCGTTTTCAAGTCTAGATAGAACACGTTGTCTTATCTTTGTCTTTTTTGCTGAGACGAACCCCTATGCAAAAGTTAAACATTTGAAATCGTCCACTGATAATTCAGGTAGCCGAAAATTGTCACAGTGTTTGTTAACAATAGACGCGAAGTTGAGATAGTCTTCGTCGTCGCGTTTTCCACGTCGAAACACTTCCATCGCTTATGAAAAATGTCTCGTTTAGGCTGAAGAGTTCAGATAAGAGCGAAACCGATTCGAATAATTCCAGCTCGCTTGTCTTCCTGGATAAAATTCAGTCAACGAACTTAGTGTGTTCTGTGATCCCTAGCTTCCGTAGAAGTAGGCAGAATTTTTCGGATTGCTCTACTCTTGGCAATCAACAGTTAATAAATCCTCGTATCTCCTATAAAAAGCATCAAACGTCATATCCTGCTTGGGTAGGTAGTTAAATGTATCGATGAAATTCCACATGGTGTTTTGAGAAACTGTTATCACTGTGTCCCGTCTTATTCAACAATTTCCAAAATAATAACTAGTATCTCTTTCTGTTGAAGTAACAGTTTCTCGTCTTATTCCTTCTGTTGCAGAATCTATGTTGATGATCCATCTTAGCTTTTAGTAATTGCTTAATTATGGTCTTAACGTTTTCCATATTGGTATTCTTTTCCAGGCAGACGACGATTTATTTTCTGAAACTGAGTAAAATCTCGAAGACTAAAAATGCCCCATTTTTTGGTGTGTGTTTGTGTGTGTGTGTGTGTGTGTGTGTTTGTAAACGGAGGAGAGGGAAAAGAATTTAAAAAAATGTATTTTATTTGTGTGTGTGTATAAATGGGGGAATAATTTGTTCCTAAAATTTATTGTAACACAAATGGCATTCTTGCCTGCTAGCAAAAAAAAAAAAAAAGTCAATGTTTCAATAAATAAAAATGTTCACTTCTAATCACAGTCAGGAAAAACAAATAAAAGTGTGCAAAATTCGAGACAAAAATTTAAAAAAATTGAACAATTCACTTTTCCCAGTCCATAAAAATGTTTTCCAACGAACGTAGATGTGAAAAAATATTCAACAATTTAAATATCTCAGAATTACTTAGCCAAGTCACTTGCAAAGACGTGCCGAATTAGGTCATCGCTGTTAACAATGATAGTTTCGTTTTCATTCTTTTTTTAAAAAACAAGGCCGATAGCCATTAGTCGCGTACTCTCGTGTAATGAATGAATGCGTGGATGTAGGATTGACATGAAATTCTTAAAGATAAACTAAAATGACCGAAAAATGGGCTGAAATGACTTAAATAAATAGTAAATGACTTAGAATGACTTTAATGAACTTAAAGATAAATTGAATGCTCTTAAGAATGACGATGCTTAAAAATAACTGGAATCCTTCAAAAAGAACTTGAATGATCTGGAGAATGACTTGAATGGCTTTGAGACTGACTGGTTGTTAAGTGACTGATCATTTTACATTAAATTAATACAGAAAAGTGATCCCCCACTTTATATAACAATAATACAGCATGTAGTAAGAACAGATACTACACTTTGAGATATTAAATCCTTTATTCATGTTAAAAGTACAGTGAAAATCAACAATGAACAAAAAACTTAGGCACATGGCCAACTCAAAAGGTGGGGTTTGTGGGGGTCCTTGGCCATCCTTGTCACTCCAGAACTAAACAAAATCAAAAGTTTCTCTCATGTAGTATCTTCTTTCATCATAATACCGCATTCATCCTTTCGTACTGGGGGACACCCTACTTAACTCCCAATTTTTATAACATATTTTTTTGACGTGTAAAAACAAAAAAGATGACAATAAAAATGGTACAATAATTCATTTGTGTCGAGGGCGGGGGAAGAAAAAACAAAAGGTGATCAGTAGGAGCCTCCCAACCCCGTCTAGTTGATAGACTGCCCTTTCCACTAGGTTTGTAAATGGAACACTTTTATCTTGGCCAAAAGTCCAAGAAAAACTTAAAAGGCTAAGAACAGCATCTATTAACAACAGACCTTTGATCTTAACCAAAAAGGCCAAGCACAAAAGTGTTACGGACAGACCGACCGACCGAATGGTTCATAGAGTCGTTTGCACGCGACTAAAAATGATAGTGTTTTCTTTTCAATCTGACTCATTTGCATACGTGAACATTGAAATTACGAATTCATGTAAAATCTTTCTTGTCTTGAACAGCACAGCGTAACCAATGATATTATAACAGTTTAAAATGACGTCGCGTTTTTTCCCAAAGAAAAAAACTACTTTTTTCAACTTTCAAGAATAAAAAACAAAACTTCTGACTTACAGTTTTTTCGTCAAAAGACAAGGCATGTTTTACTTACGAATTCATTAAAAGTTTTAGTATTTATGACTTGCATGTTTTCTTTTTTTTTTCAAAAAAGTTTTCGTGTAACAAGTTTTTCATAGTCGCATCCAGTAATCTTGTGTAAGAGCCAAATTTTTCTTCGCGAAAATGTATTCTTTGTGTTGCGCGTGTAATTCGAATTCCTCAACGGCAGTGTTGTGGACACACTGGGGTATTTTAAAATTCAGGTTTTCCTCATATTTTTTCGAAATTGTCGTCGCCAGTCGTTGTAGTGTTAGAGGTTGAATAAATGACGAGAAAGACACAGTAAGAATTAAATAAAAATGTATTAAGAAAAATGCATAAAAGAGAAAATTGAACAATATCTTTGAACATGGCAAAACTAGTTGTGAACGATCATCCGCTTCGCGTGTCTCTGTCCGACTCTTTGTAAGCCGTTTTTAGTTCACCGAAAGTGTCATCAAGAACCAAGTCATACTTTTAATTGCAATCAATATGTTTTCAAATATTGAACTGGTATTTTATTTAAATTTAATTTTTTTTATTTTTCATTTTTCAATTCATTCGTCCAGAAGAAATCTTACAATATAGACGAACCGTTGATTGACACATAACTTGGTTTGTGACTTGTTTATATATATATATATATATATATATATATATATATATATATATATATATATAGGTTCAATCCTTGGCTTGGGAGAGATGCTAGTCTAGTGGCACTGATGAGATGAGATACAACGAAACTGGACTGTATGTCAATGACTACATATATATTTTAAGCCCCCCTCTTTGGGTAGGCTCGTTGCTTGTTTATTTACAAACAGGCGATTTGAGCACTGTAATAGTGGTGGCGGATGTCTAATTAAATTGACATTCCGACGAGTTATTTGCGGGCGTCCCTTCTGTGGTCGAGTGAGAGAACTGCCGACTGTCAACACGACGGTTCTAGGTTCAATCCTTGGCTTGGGAGAGATGCTAGTCTAGCGGTACTGATGAGTTGTGATACAACGAAACAGGACTGCATGTCGATGACTATATATATATATATATATATATATATATATATATATATATATATATATATATATATCAATGTGCGTTTGTGTGGACGATTAATCGGAATCAAATATCTGAAGAATTTTAGTGGTATTGGAATCGGTATCGGAATCGAGAAAAATGTGGCTACTTTTGGATTGTCAAAATGATTCTTTTAATTATTTTTTACTTGGTTTTGTTTAAAACTAAAGTTTCAACTTTTGGTAGTAACAATAAAATAATAAATATTTATTCATTTTGAAATATCAGTGAAACTAAAATCTGTAGACCCCCCTCCACAATTTTACTGTTAAGAATATATATGCACGTAAAACATGTCATTTTACGATAGGCGGGAAAACAAAACTGTGTAGTTAAATATTTGGAGAGTTTTAAAGAATCGAAATCGGAATCGGTAATTGTATCGAAATCGGGAAAAATCTTTCCATCAGCAGTATAAATAATTGCCAGTGTGAGTATAACGTTATTTCTTTGCTTTCATTTCATTTTGCTTGGACTTTTTCTTTTTTTATTTCTTGGGAATCATTTTCGCAAACAAACAAAAATGGCTAAACGATGTAAAGCATCTATCATCCGATTTCGTTTAATTTATTTTCATCCGATTTTTTTTGAAACTCAAAAAACAAAGAAGATTAATGTCTGCGCATTTCTCATAGGGTTTGTCATTCTTTCGTCTATTACAAAAAAAAAATATTTAACGATAAAAAATCCTACATTAATTTCTACAACTCTCATTAATCTTCGCTATCGCGAACTATAAGCACCTGTGTATTCGGTGTCGATTTTCCTATTATTTAACACTGATAAGACGTTAAAACAGTTGTCCAATGGCAGAGTCTCATGCCTTCGACTAATATACCGACACAATCACCTACGACACTATCTCTACTACATCATTCCCTAAGTACACATTATTTTGAGAAAAAAATAAACAATATTTACTTAATTCCCAAGTCGAAGCATTCTCTAATTCTTGTGATAAAATTTGAAAGTAAGATGAGAGTTGTGTTATTCGATATTTGCTGGCGTCTAAAAGATAAAAAGTTATTTTGATGAACAAGTCTACTTTTATCCTGTGCATGTTCAACCGAAAGATTGATTAAATAAATTATTTTACCGTGTTCGCTAAAACTATAATGAACTCAGTAAGAAAATCGATTTAATCAATCTTAAAGATAATTTTCCAGTTATGTATATTAAAAAAGTTTTACTCATGTCCAGATAACCTACATCTAAAATTAAAAGTGTTTAGACCCAAAGTGAACGGAGGAGTTTGGTTGAGTCTGAAAATGTCAACTCTTTCAACTTTGACCTCTTGCCAGCCAATTAACCGATTAAAAAGCTTGCTGCATGTCTGAATACCCTTTATGTAAAATTTCAAATGATTAGGCACAAAATAAGCTGAATAGTTTACTAGAGACCGCAAAGGTCAAATCTTTTTCAACCAGAACTTGCCCCCGTACTTACAAAACTGTTTAAGTGTTACCTTAAGGAGAAGTGCTTCCCAACACCCTGGAAAACTTCCCCGGTATGCCCTGTATTTAAGAATTCAGGTGACAGGTAATCTCCCTCTCACTACAGACCAATAAGTCTTCTGTGTGTCATGAGTAAGCTGCTGGAATCCATATTAAATAGGGATGCAGTCAAGCACCTCAGCAGAAATAACCTTCTTAGTGACATGCAATATGGATTTCGTTCTGCTTGATCTACAACCCATGCACTAACGGTTATGTCTCATAGGATCAGTGAATCTCTCGACAAAGGCTTCCTTTCTAGGGCAATTGCCCTTGACATATCAAAGGCTATCGATAAGGTATGGCATAAGGACCTACTTCACAATATGTCCAGCTACGGTATAACTGGAAATGTTTTCTCAATCATTAAATTATTTCTCTCTGATAGGCTCATAAGAGTAGTGGTTGATGGGAAGAAATCAGAAGCCGACAGTATTAATGCTGGAGTCTCTCAGGTGTCCATCCTGGGCCCAACTCTCTTTCTGATCTACATACATGATCTCTCAAAACACATATTTAAATCATTCGTTTCCATCTATGCTGATGACACGGCCATCTATGGCAACACATCTAAGGCCGTAAATGACAAAGTTCTCTCTAATTCTCTCTCCTCTGATCTTGAACGCACGGTACAGTGGGGGAAAATGTGAGTGGTTACTTATAATTCATCTAAAACCAAACTCCTATGTTTACATCATCAACGCTCCGATCTCAATCAGGCATCATTGGAAATCATATTTAATTTCAAAAAGGAAGCACAAAATAAGTTGATAGCCCTCATCCGCGGAGTTTCGAAGAAATACTTTCCTTCTCACCAGAGAGTAGGATTTAGCAAAATGCAGGATCGGATTTTGCTTGCAAAAGTATTTGATGAAACTAAGTCATAGATCTTACTTGGTAACAAATAGTGAAGCAGAGGAAATATAGTGAAGAAAAAGGTGATTTCAGGTGAATGGATAGTCTGGTGAAGGGTAAAATATCCAATCACGGTTAAATCCAAAAATCCAAATCCAAAAGAAGTTGGTAAAGTTTCCATTACCACAAGAAAAATCCAAGACAATTCCATAATTGGAATATGGTCCAATGTAATTCAAAAGGCAGAAATCCGTGGAATAATTCACAAATGGGAGCAAGGGAAGGGGATGAGTTTAAATAATATTATTAAAATGAAGATAAGATGTGCGTAGAAAAAAGAATTTAAAACGACTGTCAAGGCTGGGCTAATTTTGGGAGAATGTATATATATATATATATATATATATATATACACACACACACACACACATATATATATATATATATGTTACAGAAAATCAGTGGCACACTTAAATAAATTATACACTTACATTTATTTTTTTATAATCAGGAACTTTGCTTGGGTTATTTCGCACAACCCCCCCCCGCATCTGTGTGTACATGCATGTATGTCCATATGTGTGCATGTGTGAGCTAAAATATCTGTGATAACGTCGCTAATTATTTTCTACGAATTATATAAAGGGAGGATTAATCTATTTCGCTTAGCTCGTATAATAAGTGCAAGAAAAAGATAAGAAATAATCATTAATTGGTGAATCTTGAATTATTTTGAACAAAGTCCCATTAGATATTAATGATAAATGTAGGTGTCTATTTTTGTGGGAGTTCATAGCTATTACACAATACTTCGGAATACGTTCTCTTTAATTTGATGCTTAATTAAACATTCCCAACGTTTTACTCAACAATTTGGACAATGTTTGTAAAACAAACAAACAAAAAAAACAAACAAAAGCGAAAATATTGTTGTTGTGATAATAAACAATCTTTAATTTACTCCTTCAACCCATCACTCTTTGGCAGAGAATGTTTTTCTCTTTATCTGCTTTTACTTTTTCAAATGCTCTCTTTTTTCCGTAACTTTCCGTACCTTTTTTCATCGGTGAAGAACTGCTGCACATTAAAATTATCACGAACTTCTTTCCTGCACCATTACAACAATGATCATATATTATTATAATGATATTCGAAAATGACACTATATTAAAGGGTCGTCATTATTATATTCTTGTCCATGATTGATGGATTGGTCTTTTGAAAGCTGGACTAGACGTATCTAATCTCTTTTGATTGTCACAAGCTATTTGAGACGTGCACTATTAGGGCATTTTTAAGGGATAGTGAGCTTATCCTCACAACCACCAATTATTATGAAATATTTACACCGTTGCAGAAGTTTATAGAGGAAATGCCCATCGGTTGTTTTGAACTGGTAAAAACAAAGATAAGAAAAAAGAAAAGAAAATTGATGCACTTTTTCAGGTCAGTTTCTGTAAATTGTGAACATTGTTTTTCCAGTTTTAACGGCATTTGTGAACATTTTTATAAGGACTGAAGAAGGTTGTTTTATGTAATTACATAGAAGTTAATGTTTATTGTTAGAAAAATGTGTATTGATGATTTTATATTGTATTATATAATGTATAATTGTTTTTTTCCAGAAGTCTGCAAAATATTAATAAAAAACAGAAAGTCAGAAGATTAGATTAAGATAAAATGGTCGGCCTAGTCAAATTAGAATTTTAAAGAGAGGACAGGATTAAATTTACGTAGGCGGTTAACTCTTTTTTTTTTGGAAGAGATTCACAGGACCTTGCAAGGGGGATTTTCTAATAGGTTTTTCGATTATGAAAAATGCTATTTTCGCCGTCTGTATGTAGCTTGATTAAGCTGACCGGTGTGACGGTTGAAAGATCATATTCTTCGCATACAATAAAGATGGGAGTACTGCATGCCTATGGGCTTAAAAGTCTTGTTGTAGCTGCAAAGAGGGTGCGCGATAGAATGCACCCACATAGATTAAGCTTGCAGATAGGGCCGCTTGTGAGCCTCGGTTGATTGAAAATGGCCAATCTTGGGAGTAACAGAACTTCCAACACAAGAGCGGACGTGTAGTAGTGACGGGGCCACTATGTAGTGAATCTGAAGTAGGAGAAAGAAAAAAAAGATAGAATATATGCCGCTGATACTTAGGAACGTTAGAAGTAAAATGTTCTCCTATTGTGAATTAAAGATTTAGAGAATAATGCCTGTATAAACGAAGTCAGAAATCTGTCGGATGAGATGTCGCCAATTTTTTTTTTAGATAAGGCGGGAGGCGCCTTGATATTAGAATTGGCATGGGATGGCTAAGGTGGCAGCTGTTAACGAACATGATATTACTTTACTCATATCCCTGAATGATGCCATATGAGCCGTGAAAAAGGGTCCGGCCGAATAAATTATTTAAGACGGGATACATAGGAAACATATGTCTGCGCCGTATATTTATTGAAAAAAGGATGAAAATATATTGAAAATGCATAGCGGAGATATTATCTGACATTTTCCTGGCTCGCAGGTGTGAAGAATAAGGTGAGAATAGGGCGTATAGGAAAATGTATGCCGTACATTTTTGAAAATAGGGGGAAAGGAGTGTAATGTTATGACCCTTTAGGCTGTGATCATAGCGTAGTATCTGTAAACTGTGGTAAGCGAGGTCAATGGTCAAAACATTATTATTATTATTGTTATTGTATTCTTATTAATTGATTTGAGCGGTGGCCGCTGGACCAGTTATTATGATTAGAAGAATAAACAATTAAATTGGGGAAGAAATGGTTGACGTGTGAATCGCAAAAGGAATGTGAAAATAGAAAATAGATATAAACATTATTTTGGGGTTTTGATAAACAAATAACTAGTTGTGGGTATTAGGTTGGTCTGAGACACGTAATTAGGTGACGCAAGAGACCACGTGATGTAGTTCGTTTTGAAGTATCACCAAGAACACAATTAATTTATTTATCTATATATAAAGGACAAAATGTGTGTGTATGTATGTGCTTGTCCGCCTCGTAAAAACTTTCGACAGAAGCGACGGATCCCCAGGTGATCGGTATCGTTTTAACGTTTGACCCTTCGGATGACAAATATCGAAAAACTGGCCAACACATTAATTCCTTCACTCTAAACTGGACAGTTTTCTACAACGAGTGGTCGTGTGTTTTTTCGTCGCTATTTTTGCAAGTCATCGTATCGGTTGGATTGACTTCGCTTAATTTTAATATTCCGAACTTCCGGTCGATCGACGGAGACATCGGCAAAACGTCACCTTTTTTTTTTCCTCCTTCGCGCGTCAGGTTCGAGCCTACCTATCTACCCTTTTTTCTTTTACCACCCAAACTTTCGACTGTGTTGTTTCCACTCCCGATTCCGTTACTACCAGCTTTTTAAAATCCCCTACCTCGGAGTTCCTTACTTTACCCAGGCAACACAGGGAACCCTACGCGACTCTACCACTTTTTTAACACCTCTCTTCACCCACCCCGGGGTTCCTTACTACAGGTCCACACATCTGGGCAACGCAGGATACCCCCGCTAGTCATTTATAAATATAAATTGAACACGCTTCGTCTATATCACTTTATCTGATGTGACGGTGGCCAAGTGATTAACTACACGGATTAACAACCTGAGTATCTCAAGTTCGAATTTAGTTCGTTTCACAAAAATCCTTTTTACGTACGATGTTGACAAACTTCACGTGTTCCCTCCTATAATTACCTAATGATTTTCTAGAAATTATTCTAACTAGTAAAATATCGAGAAAACCAATGCCAACAATAAAATATTTGGATTTATAAGATATGATCGTGATGATGATCTGATGCCGTAAACTCCCGCATAGAAAATTACTTTCAGATTTTACCCTCAAACAAAAATACATGTGAAATACTTCTGCCCACACAAAACTGAAGGTTTTTATTATCATAGACTAAGACACGTGTAATACTGAGGAATTATGCAATTTGTTCTCGTTGTGTTTTGCCACAGCAGTTGTCATCGCGAAGAGAAAAGGAAAACAGTTTAAATTTAGCGCGAAATGATGAGCGCATTTCACAATAGATTAGACCCCCAGAGAAGACAGAACACCAAAGAGTGAGTAACTCACCCCTAATTTGTTTGCGCTTCTGTAATTACTTCTGAGAACACACAACCAAAGACACATTCCTAATAAAGTTTGTGTTTAATATGGAGTTATTTGAAAACAAACAAGAACATTGTTTCTCGGGACTCGGTTTTTCAATTTGCACGCTTAACGATACAATACAATTTCAGATTATGACAGACTAGAAAAATGCTAGTTTGTCAGGAATTCAGCTTAATGAAAATAAAAACAAAACATACAGAAAAAATGTATGATGTACCTACCTGGTACGGAATAAAAATATCATATTCCAAAAAACACGTAAATTGATCTAATAATTTATTTATCTATAGAAAATCATTGTTTAAGATTTTTAGCGACTTTACAAAGTTAATTATGATCTCGGTATGTTGATTTGAATTATCTTCCTTAATTTATTTTATTTTATTTATGTCGATTTGAAGTGTCTCCTTTAATGATTTTATTTTAAAAGTAATAGATATATATTTTCACACTACGCAATCATCAGTAAGAAGTCATAATTATTGTCGATTGAAAGAGCATAACTCAGTCACAACTTCACCTTTGACTCTGCAGTACGTTATTCAATCCCTAGGCCACCTATAATTATTACAGTAAACGGAAGAGATTTTTTTAAAAGTTCTATATGTAATGTCAAATAAAGCGAACGAATAGAGAAAATCAGTTGTCTTGAAAGTTTATTATTTTTGGGATGATCAATTCCCATGAAAATTACCCAAAGTAAATTGCTTTAACCTTTTGTTTTATGCAGATTTTACATTCTCTGTATTTTTCTTCAAACGATTTTATTCCTTTTTATAATTCCGTATTTTAGCCTTGTCGCGAATTTTGAGGAATATCTATTCGGTTTTGACGAGTGTATTGATATAAGGAGAATATCTTCCATTTTGCAACGAAACACGTGTAAGGCGCAACATCATGAGCATTGAGGTGTCTGCCTAAATTAAAATATGTTAAAAATGAAAACTAGAAGAACAAAATTTAAAGGCAAACAAAATGTATGAATGTGAATTGATTCAATATTTTGAAATTTAGAATGAAAACTAATGGAAAAACTAAGTATTGATTATTTAATTACCTTTAAACAATACGATAGAACGTATTTGTGAGTCATATAAGCTTATAATATACATGTTATGTAGTCGGTGCGTGTCTGACATATATACATGTAAATCGATAGATGTTATATACCGAAGGTTTTACACGTCACTGCACCAGAACGAATTCTACATTGTGGGGTCCATATTGATATAGAGAGTGTATATAAAATTCGTGGTATTAAATGTTCTTCTAATGAATGTATGTATAAAAGTGCATATACGTTTGTATATATGGTCACAGTCATCTATATGGCGTGTGTACACCTGTGTTTGTCTATGACCGTCTAGCATTGTGCTCATCTAATTTAGAGTTCGTTGTGTGTGTATGTGTACATTTAATTACAGTTTATGACGGGACAAGAATATACATAGCTTTACAACACAAAGGAGGAATAACGCTTATTTGGAATTTCAACATCTGACCAAACGGGAACCTGTCTGGTCCATCTTTGGTCTTGTTTGACGGAAAGCTGCAATGTAAACTCCTCCCCAAGGAAATAACAGAGCCTTGGGTTTTATTTTCGGCAGATATTAATTCCACATTGTTTTTCCGTTTTTGAAAAGTTTGGGAAAATTGCAACGCTGGTACTAACTATCGCCATTTCTGTTCTTCTTTACTTAGAACCATCTCAAATCTGAGGACCGTCTCTCTCATCTCTCTACTTCGACACCTCTCTCACTCTTCGCATATCTCCTATCTTGTATATATCCAAATTAATCGTTGCTATGACATAATTCAACTCACATCTTTTAACGTGTGACTTTTTGAATGACGTTTTACTAATCAAATTCATTGTTTATGCATTTGACATACGTATTCATTTGTTTGTTGTTTCTAAGTTAACTAAAATATTTTATTAAACATTTGTTTGTTTCAAAATATTCTCTCTTCATTCCTTTATCTGCATAACAATTACAAAACAATAATAATGTTCATTATCTAACATTTTACTTTTTTAATAATAATAATAATAAATAATAATAATAATAATAATAATAATAATAATAAATGTTCTGAATCGATAATCAGCAAGGCCAGTCAGTGTTGCCCCAGAATAATGTAACAGATAGATGTATTTGGGTTATGTGTGTGTACATAACTATATATATATATATATATATATATATATATATATATATATATATTTGTATAATGATCGTCTAGTGGTTATTGCAAAGTATGTATAACATTTTATGCATCATTCACAAAACATACACAGATTACAAAACATTGAAAGAGGCCATACATTCTCGCCCGATCGGTTCCATTTAACCGGTTTTCGATTCACCTGTTTGGACCACCGGACCTGGAATAAACAACTTCATCTTCTCCAAAGATAGAGACCAACACAGAAATCATCGATAAAATATTTACACTTCTTTATTCCGGTAGCTCCTTTGTTCTCAAAGTTACAAACCTATTTCCAGTTGGTTTGATAACATCCAACTCCTTCAGAGAACCCAACTTCTGTTATCAGTTCCAAAAACAAAACTAACTAAATTCCCACATCTCATTCTAAGATCTACGCCATTATAAAAGACTTCTACGTCAGACTGGTTGAAGTCAGACATATTTTTAAATAAAAATTATTATTAAATTGTTCAAAAACCCATTTTGTTTATACTATTTCTCGAAACATTATCTTTCTAGTTTATCTATCTATACTCCTATAAATTCGTTTTTCTTTTGTGTGTATTGATATTCATATTAAAACCCTATTTTCTATTTATTTAAAAAGAAAATACAATTTTCTTATATATGGGTTGTGGAATTACATTCACTAGCAAAAGATCTAACTAATTTGCATATTCTTTTAAACATTCATTTTAATTAATTCCCTATTAGTCGCTTCGGGTTTCTTATGGGATGATCATTTTTAGTTCACTATTACGTGTAATTATATTCATGCAGATATTCTACATGATTTATACTTGCATAATATTTGCATAAACAGTTTATAGTAAACACAAAATTGTTTCCATATATATTTATGTATACGTATATATTTTTGTTTAACAAATTTTGCCTACCGAACTCCTCCTAGAGTTTTTGGTCTACAGACATACGTCATATATAAGGTATTTGAATCCATGCAAAACTTTATATTTGGGTTTCAACCCGAAAAAATCGGTGCAAAAGTGTGAAAATTAAAAAAAAAATGAAATTTGCCAGGTGAAGGTCGAACGCCGGCATTACGAATGCATAACGTAATAGTTATTGGTTCATGTTTAAATTTTTAGCCTTATAGTAAACATGTTTTCATAGCCCAGTACTTGACGGCAGAGGCAAAATAAATCGTGAGCTGAACATTTTGGTTTCGATTCTCGGTGGTGGCGCATGAGTCATTTTTGTTATACTTTTTAAATCATTAATATTGCATCCAATCTATCTATCTGTCTATCTATATATCTATGAAAGTGAAAATGTCTTTCTGCCTTTTCTCTGTGGTAAGTACGGAAGTCTATTATATAGAAAGGCATTACTTCACATATACACACTTTTTAATATACACATATTCACATAATCTTATAGGGCCCGATCAAAGCCGGGCGGAACTGCTAGTATTTATATAAATACTTATTTAAACTAGAATTTAGTTTCATATAGTATCATAGGCTAGCAGGGTTATCTATAATCGTCCGACATTATGCTACATACACGTGCAATTGAAATATCTATCATAGTTCATGATTTATAAAACTTGGCTACATTATCCAAAGAGAATACTATTGTTTATGCATTAAAGGATCAATGGGAAATAACATGATTTTTCCTGAGGTCTTAAGCAAAATCAAAGTCGGGGTAAATTCTGGTTACTAGAGAGAGAGAGAGAGAGGGAGAGAGAGAAAGAAAGAAAGAAAGAAAGAGAGAGAGAGAGAGAGAGAGAAAGAGAGGATTCAATCTAGTCAGGAATCTATCTGAATGTTGCGTTTGTACTATCAGTGGCGCGAAACGATCAGTTGTCAAGTATTTGCGAATCATGAAAGACTCAAATAACAAACACGAAATGTTCGACGAAATTAAAAGCACCAAAAGCTGAAAGGCGAAAGAAAACATGCTGTGAAAACAAGAGAGGATGAAAAAGAATGAAAATAAAAAATACTAAACAAAAACATAAAATCGGCAAAATTATCCAGTAAATACATTCGTTTGTTCATTTGTATATGTTTTCTTATTTTCCACTTCTCGCTTTCAAAATATTTGCGTACCTTGAACTAGAAGCGCTTAAGCACACACACACACACACACACACACATATATATATATATATATATATATATATATATGCATGTGTGTGCATGTGTTTATATATTTATATAAGTATATGCAGATATAAGAGTAAAAAATAATAGATCAGAAAAGACACCTACTATAGTTTCCCAATATATATATATATATATATATATATATATATATATATATATATATATACGTCTGAAAGTGTCTGTCTCTCTGCCTCTGTGTGTGTATGTCTGTCTGTCTGTGTACATTTCCCTACACAATAACTCTGTCAATTTTCAGTCCTCAGACTCGAAATTTGATATACAGTGTATTGAGATTTGGGAAAATCTTTGTAATCCGTTTTCCGCCACAAATTTGGCTGTTAAAGGGTCAATGTTCAACGATTAAACCTTTGAGAACTCTACAAAACTCCTCCGCAAATTTGGGGTCTAAACACTTGAAATTTTAGATATAGGTTCCTTGGACATGGATCTAACTTAATAACTTAGTTTGAGCCCAACACAATAAATGTTAAGGGTTCATAATAGGGGTCAAAGTTAAAAAAACATTTGACCTTCAAGGTTTTTACCAAATTACTCAGAAAATTTCTGGTCTAAACATTTGAAATTTTACATAAAGCGTATTCAAAGATAGGGCAAGCTTTTTAATTGATTTCGGTAGAAAATATATAAATGTATGAATATATGTATGTTTGCATGTCTGTCTAAAACTTTCGACAGAGGCGACAAATATTTACAAGATCAGTATCGTTTTGAACCCCGACCCTTTAGACGACAAATACCGAAAATTTGACTAAAACATTAATTTCTTCACCCTCAACTGGGCACTTTTCTACAGAGAGGAGACACTTCTTTACCGATATTTTCGGAAGTCATCCCCTCTTTTCGATTGTCTAGCCTTAATTTAAACCTACGTCACTTCCGGTTTGGCGGTGGTCATAACAGCAAAGACGTCACGTATTTTCCCGTTCTTGTCCTCCTACGCGGTACGAGTTCGAGCCTGCCTTCCTACTAACCCTTTTTCATTGCTCAACACACACCTCCAAACACTTTGGCAACGCCGGGCACCCATGCTAGTATATTACAAATAAATAACGGGGTATGTCAAAGAAGGTATAGTGAGAGAAAGTAAAAGTGATAGATAAAATGCAGTAAGTGATCGATTACTTGGAGATATCATTGTAAAGCACGTCTTGTTCATCAAATAAGACAACAAAAAATTATGGAATATTTCACTGCGTGTTTTGTGTGAGTAATAGCAAATAATTCATGGGAAAATGTTCATTAACCCTGCTTTGGTATAATACGAGCTGGTTTTGCCGGCATGCCATTATGCGGAAATTTTCATTTGCTAAAAATTCGCGAAACATTTAGTTGAGAATTATTTTTCACCACTAACTTTGTCGTAAAAACAAAACAGAATCTTTTTAATCATTCATCTAAATTTCTTCTAATTTTCTGTTAATTGTAACAGTAAGTAAAATGGAAAGAAATGATAAATCAATTTGTAGTTTTATTTGCAATTTTGGACCAGCAAAAAACTTCATATATTATTAGTTACCCGACAAAAGGATGATGGACCTGTAAATTCCCCTTGTCCGTCTTCACTTTTCTCAATAACTACGCCTCGGATTTAAAAAAAAAAAAATTGCACAAACATTAAACATGATATGAGAAAAACGTAATGAACATATTTTCCGGAAAAACTCAGGTTGACCCACTCTAGGGCGCCTTTCAGATTAAAATGGCGAAAATTGACACTTTTGTGATTATTAAAAAAATTGATGCTTTGGATTTTTATAAAACTTTCTGAAAACTTGTAACTAACTGATTTCTATATAATTTTGTTTTTCTATACTTCACGATATTTCTTGCGTGTGAACCAGGGCTAATAAAAACACTATCTTTTTTGGGACGATTTTATCGTATTTGTCCAACATTTTCTGTGTAGTTTTATTTAGCAGTTTTGCATGAGGCTGAACTCAAATTTAAATATGTAAAGGCTAGGAGACTTGGGGCTCAATAAGGGGAGGGCAAATGATGGACTTAGTTATTTTTTGTTGCATAGTGCATGACTCAAATTTACATATGTTAAAGCCTAAAACTCCACCGTTTGTTCATTTTCATTAGGATTTGACGTCCCTTGGAGACATTCGGGGCTAAATGGGGGTGGACGGCAAATGCTGGACGTAGTCATTTTCTCATGCCCCGTTCACTGTGCAATCACGGGGGACCATACATGTTTCACTTGTTTTTTTCATTGGAATCCGTTAATATGAGTAACTGGTATATTTATTTATTTATTAACGGACTGCTATCCTTGTCTGTATAGTTTTTGCTGTTTTACCTCGTTTCGGTTTACTATTTCCCTAGCTTTCCTCAGGTTATTAACTGCGACGGGATAGGAATACTGGGTCTCTTAACTGTATCCTCAGTAATTACAACCTTCCATAGTTGTTGTTGTGTTCTCACCGCGTTCAGGCCAACTAATCATCTTCCCTGCTTTGGGTAGGATTGAAACCGCTACTATCAGACAATGCTCACCTGAAACCGTAGAGGTTCAACGTCGTGAGACAGTAACAAATAAATATTACCCTAAATCTAGAAAGATTTTTCCCGTAAATAGCTGATGTCTTTCTAGAAATAATTCTGACAGGAAAAATATTGCAGAAACTAATGCTAACAATAGAATTTTTGGATTTAACGATATGATGATGCTGATGATGACCATAATGATGATGATCGATCCATTGGTAAATGTGATATTAAATGTTACATCTACTTGTAGGTGCATGTTTACATTATTATGTTGAGCAATAGATTTTATTGCTTTGCAATATTTCTAGCATGTATAAATACACGTTCTTTGAAATTTTGTTAGAGTTTTCTTTTTTATCTTTTACAGACTATATTCATAATATTGAAATAAGTTGTTTATTTGAATATGCAGTGCGGTTTAGTGTGACAGTTTTGCAATGTGTATATTCTATCCACTCGACCCATATTTGTAGCGTTTTTGTATTTGTTAAAATAACTGCATTGCATATGCTTACTACCTTGAGATATATAGCGAAATAAATGGGTATGTAAAATATTTGTATATATTTTGCTAACTTATTGAACATGAAACGTGCTGAACAGAAGTTTTCACCCTTCTTGTACAGGCATTTAAAAATGTTGTCGACTCTTGAAAATTCAGTAAGTTATTGCTATACATCGTACGGGATGCTTGGCCAAGTTTGTATGATTTCAGGTTCAAATAAACAGCTATAGCCGGAATTAGAATATACCCTATTAAAACCTGATTGTCACAGCTAGGGACGACGTGAGAACAACTTAAAAAACGATATGCAAGAAAATTCTGTTTTAAACTTGTAAAAATTCCACAGAAAAGTATGAAATGCTTCAGATTAATATTGGACCATCTTGAACGAATCGAGCATCGGTTTTGTAGTGGCATAAGAGATTCAAGTATGGCAGGAAGTCTGTGAGGAATGATGAGAAATGTGAGAGGATTAAGCAAGTTAGAACACCAGAGTTGATAGGCGAAATAAGAGTTTCATGGATAACGATCATCGTTTGTCTATAGAGATAATGTACACAGTTTGATGTCAAAGTGAGAATTGTACACACGATCATTAACGGGAAACTGAAGATGCGGAAGATTTGAGCGAATCCACCAGTCCAGGACTCCATTCTAGTCACAGACTATTTGACCAAGATGGGTATCAAGACAGTTCCTCACCTTCCCTATAGTCTAGACCTTTGTCCTTGTGACTTTTGGTTATTTTCTACGCTCAATGAAAACACTAGAGGCATCGTTATGGGACAATTGAGGAGATGAAAGAGGCTGCGGTGAAGGTTATTGACACGCTCACAAAAGAGGTCTTCTATGTACCTTCAAGAAGTTGTTAGAACGACGCAACAAATGCATTAAAGTTGGATGAGATTATTTAGAAGGGGACTAGCGTTTCATATGTGTACTATCAATAAAAGTGCCTATATGAAAAAATGTCTTAAGTCGTATTGAAGGCACCTCATATCTTGAATAACTGCATATTTTATCGAATAGAATGAATTGCTAACCAAGTGCTCCAATAGATCAGAGAATGGAAAAGAAGAAAGAGGAAAAATAAACTTGAAACAAACAATTGAAATATATTTGATCGTAACGAGAAGAAACTGGAGGGAAGCTGTGAACCTGAAAACAATGGTAAACTCCGATTGCTTCCTACGTCGCAGAACGTGGTTGGTCATAAATCTAAGTTAGTTTTATCGTGCATACTATTAGTTGGAACGTTTTAAATATTTTATGGATAGTTAACTGCGGATCTATCTCAAATTTAGCACATATGGATTTTATTTGTGCGTTTTTGTAAGGAATTATAACTTGCAGGAATTGAAATGCTAAGTGTGGTTCCATTAAAACAAGACACTTCTTGTACCCCAGAATGTATTTTTATACATAATCACCACCATTCTAAATAGTTTTTGCCAGCGATGAACAATGGTTGGGCATGGGTGTCCCGAGTTCCGTTTGCCATACAGGGATCGTTACAAAAGCAAAACCTGCTACTTTTTACTCAAGAAGTTAAAGAATTACAAAGACGGGAATTGTGTCATTACAACAAGCGACCTTCTGTGCCTCCGAATTTATTTTTCTATATAGTCAGCACAATTCTCAAAGCACTTTTGCCAGGAATTCAATGGCAAATGCCTGCTGTCTGATGACACATCCATGATAAGAGTTGCGTTCTCAGTATTTAACACTACTAATATCTGTAACAGAGAGATGCGATTTTTAGGCCATGAATGCATGAGTTCAGTCATCATAAAAATGCAATTCCCTTTTGATCCATTCAGGCAGAAAAAGAAGGAGGCATCACTTTTAGAATGCTGCTCGTACGTGTTGTTGCTCAATGGAAACCAGGCATTAATTGATTTAATTTGATTACATTCACGACTCATTAATTCAGAAAAACGGACATTACTAAGGGATTGCTAATGTAGATTGAATAATAAGTTGTTTTCATTGAATGTTTGATTGTGTCATCAAATTTATCTTCCATTTTGTTTGTAAAATACGATGTAAGTATGTTCATATTATGAAGGAGACGGTGTTCTTAATAATAAATCAGATTTCATCATTCCAGCGCAAACTATCTTTTTTGAATATTTCTTCGTATGGTCTATCACAAGATAGGAATGTTATTGCTTCATCTGGATTTTATACAAATCCTCTAATTAAATTAATGACAGCATCTGGTGTAAGTAATTCTGAAATCATTCTTTCAATCTTACAATTAATAATAATTCCAAGAATAAACTTATTATTGTTGTAATTGCTATTTCTGCTTCCATAGCACCAATATTTGAATCATTGCAATATTTTGTTCGTCCATTTTTGTATTCTTGTAAATGTTTTAAGAGTAAAGCTAAAAATGAGGGTTGGTCTATATTTCGAAAAAAAAATTAGCTATGTCGTATAAAAGAACACATTTTTTGCTTACCTTATCCTACCAATCCACCCATTCTTAGAGTCAGCGTTCCAATTTTGCAAGTATGCATAACACCCGAGCGGCGCCCACACGTAAAAAAGGAATAGACATTAGCCTCGCGTCGCTTGACGAATGCACATTCCTAACTTTATGCGTAAAAGATTAACGAACACTTTTTTTTCTATTTGCGTTCTTTCTTTCATTTTTTTTTTTTTTTGGCTCGCCGTCTTTTTTATCATCAAATAAAGTCACGGAGCAATATTATTGAAAACTAATGAGGATCTGTTAAATTGAATTTGACACAGAGAGAAGGAATATGTATTATTGCATTTATATTTAACAGGTACTTTTTTATGATACAGAAGCTTGTAAAAAGACTATATATATATATATATATATATATATATATATATATTCCAGTTTGAAAATATTCAAAGATTAGAATCATTAGATTCCAACGAGGTCGTTGATAGTGCTCAATCAAAGAGAACAAATTGATAATTTGATATTTCAATTTTCTGTATGTAAATGTTATCATATCTTGCTACAATGTACAGACTGTTTCGATCATTATTGATCTCATGAGGCAAGAACATTTTTTATATGTTTTTAAAAGTTAAATACCTTTTAATAATTTTAAAGTAGAAAATATTTTACCATTTCTAGCGTATAGCATGGTTTTAAAAGTTTTATTTTATTTCTCTGTCACTTAAAAGACCTTTAAACCATGTTATACGTTAAATAGAGTAAAATATTTTTTCCTCTTAAATTCAAAAAGTTCTTTAACTTATTTAAATTTTCACAATTTTTTCTTGCCTGATGTGATCAATAATGATCGAAACGGTCTGCAAATAGTAGCACGATATGACTAACTATATATATATATATATATATATATATATATATATATATATATATAGTCATATCGTGCTACTATTATATTATAAGCTCTATTTCCTTTTCGGTTTTATTGAGCTTTTACATCTGGTTGAGATTACTTTACTTGTAAATATTGACTCTTTAATATTTATAATATATTTTAAGTTTACCATTTTGATTACCTTGGTAAACTTATCATAATTTATATTTCTTATATATATATAGTCGTTTGATACGCCGTTTTAGAATGGAATGAAGCAAGTAATGATATAACAGTCTGTTACAATAAAGCAGAAAAAAAGTGAGCAACAAGTTTATGTTTTCTTCCAGCGCGGTTATCAAAGCCAACGAAAAGAAAAGCTATTAGAAATGTTAGCAATAGTCATGTACTTTGTAAACTGTCCTACTCAAAGATGGGCAAATGAGGTTCATTTTAATTATATTTTTCTCTTTATTCTTCCGATATTTGGAATTGTCTTTATATCATTTCGACAGGGTTTCATCAGAGAAGTTTGGAATTTGCTTTTTTTTTTCCGAAACGCTGTTATTTTACGAATTTTTCAGGGTTCTATTCCGAGATGAGTTTTTGATACGGCATTGAGCGTGCCATCTAAGTTAAATTGAACTCACTCTACTGACTCTCTCTCTCTCTCTCTCTCTCTGTCGTTTCTCTGTTCTCTGACTGAACCTATTTTTTTCTCACTCAAACACACTATGCGATATTTATACATGCCGAACTACATACGTTGTCATCTTTAATGGATTAATCAACGTGTGGCACGATGGCTAAATCCTTCAAACACAGATGTTTTCTTTCATAAGAAATAATATATTTTTTCATTTTAATAATAATTTCAAACAATTTCTCTTGTTGTCTACCCAAAATTCCAAATCCCCTCTGCCCCCCCCTGATGGAATTGTCAAACTTCTTCGAATCGAATATTTCATTTTTAGCTGTTTTTGTTAAAATCTCACTAAATAATTAGTTAACATTTATTCCTTTAGTTAACCTGTCTTTTTAGCATATACACCTATTTCTCATTTGGATTTCATATCGTTGCTTACACACACAGATATTAATCTTGATATGCACTAGAACACCTAATTGCCAGCGAATTAGTCTTGTGATTGTATAGCAAATATTTTGGCCTTGGCCTGAATCTTTCGCTACCAGGTTTAAACTGTAGACTATATATTCAGAGAGGAGTTTAGAAGAGACGTGTCGCACACACATAGAAGAGCATTTATATTTAAATATATACATACATATGTATAACATAATTTAGTAATTTAAATTTTATGACGTGAAATGGTTAAATATCAAATCTAGAATATTTATTATATGCAAGACAGAGAACAGATTTCAATAAGTATATCACCTTAACTTATAGGTTTTCTATGTTTACGCATCTCCTCAGAGGAGACAATATTAGCAGACATTATAATGGTTTATACCAAATTTGCTAAATACAATAAACATAGAAAATCACAATTAAAAGTTTTTAAATCATATTTATTTCCATACCAGTAGATCTATTACATTACATTATTCTGAAGTATTTATTAGTCCTCGCGCGAAAGAGCAGGACACAAAATGTTTTAAATAATAATAATAGAATAACAGTAACAAAGACTTTCGCTGGCGAGGACGACTATTGACCGTAACCAGTTATACATCCCTTTCAAATTTTCATCTCTACTTTTCTCGTTATGTACTAGAAAATTTGTTAATCAAACCTATATGAAATATGTTCCTTATTAAATTTTAAAGAAAGAAGTTTAAAAAATTTAATCTAAAAAAAGTTATTTTAAAGTTTTTGTTAAAAAAAATTCAGATTTTCTCATTATTCCGACCTGTATTACAAAGATGGGGTTGCAAAAAACGAGTTATGGTGTGAGGATAAATAAAAACTGAAATATATAGAAGGAGATATTTAAAATATAATCTTAAAAAGATAAGATACAAGTTAGAAAAGCATTTCATCCAAGGCATGAAAATTATTAAACAACATGTTTTTACTATAGGCTTTAATTTGAATTGAATAAAAAATTACCTTGGATTTATTTTATATAATGTACATTTTGTTGCAATTTGAAAACATTATCTTTAATGTAGCAATTAATGATATAGATATCAAATTTTCAATGAATTTTTAAAAAGTGCAACAGAATGTACATTACATAAAATACATCCAAGGTAATTTTTTCATTCCATTTAGATTAAATGTTCATACCTTACTTTGTAAAATTAATAAAAGTGCACTTTTAAGATAAGTAAATTTTAAATTGAATCTTGTACCTTTATTTTTAAAGCTTATAGTAAAAACATGTGTTTAACAATTTTCATGCCTTGGATGAAATGCTTTTCTAACTTATATATATATATATATTTATATATACATATATATATATTTATATAATATATATATATATATATTTATATATATACATATATATATACACACACATATATATATATATATATATATTATTTGTAGCAAAAGTACTAGTCGTTGACTGTGTTCAAAAATAGCCTACAGAAAATGGAATCTGATTTATAAAAGTATGATAGGTTATGAAAAGGAAGGTTTGTAAAGAGATAGCTTCGAATTTGGGGTATCAAAACCAAAGCAAAATATGATGAAAGTAAAAATAAAATAGATAAACCCCATAATTTATTATACCATACCTGTTCACACTGAAACTCTTATCACAATATTCCGTGGATCTATATAAAAAACCTTGTTAAACTTTGTGACATATTTCCATTCTATGGAGGTCAGGCGCGAACCAACACCCTATAATTTTATTATACCATATTTCTTCAAACTGAAACATAATTATCAAGGTATACTTAAGCAAATAGATATGAAAAGTCTTTATTAAAGTTTGTGCCTATTTTCATTCTATGGAGGCCAGGCGCGAACGCAGACCCCACAATTTTATCATACCGTCCCTATTTAATTTAAAACATACTTATCAATGTATTCTTATGTACATCAATACATACATATATATTAACAGCCGTTCCGACGTAGCGCAGTTATTAAATACGCACAAATCCAATTTACAGTAATGATTTAAAAATGTTCCTGGGTATCATCCACTATAATCGGAGCCACAACATTTAAAGCTCCAACTTTGGTCGTTATTTTCTTTCGAGTAATTTTAGCGTCTACGCTTCCAACAGAGCGATACGAAAGCTGAAAATTAAGTGAGAAAGCTATCAAAATTTGATTTTACGCATGCGCTAAAATAACAGCAAGAATAATGTTTTATTCAATTTACAACAAGGTCAACTGTGAGTTGTAAATTTGTCGCGATAGCAGCAGATTTTGTCGGCTAACATAATTAAATAAAAAGTGTGCTACAGATTCAAGTACCTTATATATCACATGCCTATGTTTAACTATATTTGTTTTAATAATTTTTAAATAGAAAAAGTAGTTTTCCTATCAATTTCAATGCGATAAAAATATAATTTGTAGGTACACCCCCCCACACACACACATATAATTATAAAACTGGAATGACCTTGTAACGTGTGTTGTAACCCAACATCCGGTTTACGTCTTCCAGTTGCACATGCGTAAACATAAACCCATAACAGCGTAAACAAATAAACATAAATCGCTGGACCGGTTTCGTTCGAACAAACGGACGTCCTTAGAAAAGCGAATATCTTAAATTTATATATTAAAAAATACTTTAAGATATGGGAAACAAACGCAAACCGTGATTATAAATAATACGTATAATCATTGACCTGTTTCATACATACGATATATATTATGATAAATACTCAAGGCGACAATAAAACGTATTGATTTACTGGGTACGTTTTCAGCGTCCCAATTTTTTTCGCGTTTAAATTATCCAAATAAACAATTGATAATACTTTCTGCTCTTTTTTTTACATCATTTATTTATTTCCGTATTACGTTTAAGTAATTTTAACGCAATTTTCTTACATATAAATCTACTTTAACCCGTTGACAGCCATAAGAGCATTTTACAACGGCGATTTACCCACCGCCTTCCTTTTTTTAAATTTATTCTCCATTTTTGTTGTACACCTTTCTTAAAAAACATTCATACATTTCTTCTACACTTCCAACATAAATAAATAACCCCGAAAATATGTTGTTTTTAAATTGCGTTACGAATAAATAATAAACGCGACAATAAAACGTATTGTTTTACTATGTACGTTGTCAGTGTCCCAATTGTGTTTTTTTTTTCGCGTTTAAATTAAAAGATCTATCAAAATTTGAATTTAACTTTTAGTAATATGGTATCTGTTCAGTGCATATTTACCTATAAGTATGACAAACTATTTATAACTCAATGGCTGTCAGTTTTTATTTTTTCAAAAATAAACAATTATAAACAGAACGACTCATAGAAATCTATCTATATCATGTTTTCCTTTTAATATACTTTCATAGAAATGTTTCTTTTATGTCACAAAAACATTTTCTTTACGTCACACATGTCACGCACATACATTAATCCCATAGCTAATATAGCATACTAACCCAACGGGTCACGTGTAGTCTAGTATTTATATATAGTCGTAGAAGTTTTTAAACCTTCATAACAATATAAAATTTATTTAATTTTTTAATTTTTTGTCATTCGTTGGAAAACTATTTAGTCACTAAGTTATTTAATCACCTACAATCGCTATATCAGCTTGCTTTCTCAGACTCACAAGATCTATCTATCTATCTATCTATCTATCAAACAATCTATCTATCTATATATATATATATATATATATATATATATCTCGCTCTCGCTCTCTCTATATATATATAATATATAAATTTGGATTTTTTATATATTGACATGTAAAAAAACAGCAACATTTATTTCTATTTATTTAAAAAGAAAATACAAATTTGTATGGATCGTGGAATTGCATTCATCTGCAACTGTTCTCACTGATTTGTATTCATTTTAATCAATTCCCTGTTAGTTTTCTTTTCGATTATCTCATAGGATGACTATTTTTAGTTAACTAATACGTGTAATTATATTCACGAAGATATTCTACATGATTTATACGTGTAATATTTGTGTAAAAGGTTATAGTAAACACAAACCTCTTTATATTTATATTTATGTAGCCGTATATATATATATATTTTTTTAAAAATTGCCTATCAAACTCCTCTTTCAACTTTATCTGCAGACATAAAACTTTATATATAGGGTATTCGAACCCATACACAATTTTATATTTGAGATTTAGCTAGGGAAAATCGGTGCAAAATTGTGAAGATTCAAGAAATGCAATTTGCTAGGTTAAGGTCGAACGACAGCATTACGAATATGCATATGTAACGTAACATCTATTAGTTCATGTTTTAACTTTTAGCCTTGCAGCAAACGTGTCTTCATAAATCAGACATTAACATAAAAGGAAAAAAGTAAATCGTAAGCTAAACGTTTTGGTTTCGATTATCAATGGTGCCACAAGTATAACTTAAAAAAAAAACTTTTTTTAATCATTACTATATATTGGGTCCAATATAATATAATAATAAATACGACATCTGCATTAATCAAAATATCATGTTTAAGAGTATTTTACGACCGGGCAATGCTGTTACAATCAGGACATGGAATCGAAAATGCTTTTAACCATAATTACTTGGATAAATGAGCATTAAATTATAAAAGGTATATAGATAAAAATGTACAATTATGGAGGGAAATAGTGAGCATTCTTTCGTGCTGTGACAAAATTCGGTCCGCACGGTATATTGCAATTTTACAACAACGTGGTCATATAAAAATAGTGCTTAAATTCAACAATAAATTACAACTAAGGTATTTTCCAAATTTGCAATTCTCAATGCCCAAGCAGAGAGACTTTCGCCAGTCTTTGAAATTAAAAGGATTTATAAGCGAGATTAAACGACGTAGCTCACAGCTATGCAAGTAAACCAATATCCCATTCAGAGTTCAACTGAGACAGAGAGCATTACGCAGTTATTAGAACTCTACGAGAAAATAAATCGTTAATCGTTACTAGATAAATTTTCAGTGTTGTGCTTCTACATCATCATGATTATGTCAACAAAATGTCTGTCATACTGAACGACACAGAGAAACTTGTAAAATTGCGCCATGTCGCAACTCATGATTCCACAACAACTTTAGATATCAAATTCTAAAAGAAATTAGTTTAGCGGGTTAAAAGTGATGTACTTTCATCGAGCATAGCTAGTGAGATTAGACCCTCAGGATATATCCGTCCAAGTATATACGGTTTACCTAAAACTCACAAAGCGGATATCAATTTAAGGCCCATTTTATCTATAATAGGGTCATCGCAGCATATGGTTGTTAATAAATTCATGAGTTTTTTTGACATTAGCAACCTGTTTACTTGTGCCCCGATTTTAGAGACTAGAGATATCTGTACGGATTTGTTTTATATCGTAGTCAGATACCGTTTTCTCTCATTTCTGAAAGCATAATTGTTAAGCTGCTGAAAATTGTCACTACATCTGTTGAATTCAGTTTCAACAATGTAATGTATCAGCAAATAGAAGGTGTGTCCAGGAGCTCAGTCCTGGGTCCGAAAATAGCGAATATTTTCGTGGGTTTGCATAAAGAGCAATTACCTTCTGAACCACTTAAACTATTAGTCTTTTTCCGATATGGGGACGATACATTTTCTCATTTCAATAAGCAAACGAAGGCAAATAACATTTGTTTTTCCTGTCAATAAAAAGCATCGCGGAGGAGGCTGTAACTCCATAGCTTTTCTTGGTGTATTGGTAACAAAAACATTATCTAGTTACCTTACATCAATATAACACAAATCTACATTTACGGGGCTGTATACACTCTGGTATCAGTTTGCCCCAAAATATGTAAAATCAATTTAATTTGGACCCTCACACATCGTTCCCTTATTATTCACAATGAAAGTTAGATGTGGAATTTAAAATAATATCTAATACCCTGTCCAAGAATGGGTACCCTCCTGATGTGATTAGGTCAGTTATGCAATGAAAAATAACCGAGTTTTATTAAACTAAAGTTAAAACAGTGACTAAATGTCCAATGTATCTTCGTATACTGTGATTGGAGAAAGTGAGAAATTCGCCAAACTATTCATCTCAACGAACTTCGGGTTGGTTGACTGATATGGCTCTTATGTGCTGCGACGTTGTTTGGTTGTGGAATTTAATACACACACACACACACACACACACACACATATATATATATATATGCACATACAGTTTTGAACAGTACATACAGACCGCCCAAAGCCGGGCTTAACTGCTAGTATATATATATATATATATATATATATATATATATATATGTATATATATATATATATATATATATATATATATATATATATATTACTAGCAGTTAAGCCCGGCTTTGCGCGGTTTGTATGTACTGTTCAAAACTTTACCATAGGCATCTTGAAAGGAAAAATATTTTTTGTAATTCTAAAAGATTTAATTCAAAGTATATATATATATATATATATATATATATATATATATATATATATATATATATATATATATCAACTTTGAATTACATCTCGTAGAATTACAAAAAAATAATTTTTCCTTTCAAGATGCCTATGATGTTCAAAGTTGACAGATGCAATTGCCGTACCACTTTGCATACTTGTGAAAACTTCTTTAATGGAAAGATCAAAACTCTGAAATGCTTTACTGAAGGTTTTTAAGAATATTTTATAATGGTTTTTTTAGAGTATGAGTATTAAAAGCAAGTTATCCAAAATTTTTAATAGCTTGCTTTTTACATTTTGTATATAGCTCGTTACAAATTTGTAGTCCTGATTTGTTATCTTTTTATTTATATATAAAGTAGTATGGCATTTCTTGTAAAGGAGATCTCTATGTACACCTCTCCTGCTCAAGAAATATTTAAATCCGTTATAGGCTATTTATATCAAAAGAGAGTACACATTAAATTTTATGAGTGATTTCTATATATAGTATTTTACAAACGAAATGTGCACTCAATACCTAACCTTATTTGCATATTACATTAAAGAAAATCTATTTTAATAATTAGCTAGACATTATTAATACAATCGTTTTTATTTTACTGTTTAGAAACATTATTTAAAATTTATTTAGTAAGTTTATTTTTAATTCAATTGGTATTTTATTTAATCTGTTTTTAATTATCAATATCTAAAAACAGATGCGTTTACAACTGAAAGTCTCATATTTTACTATGAGAACTATTTCCCATTTAGATAAATTCTAAGTTGGATAACTATCAGTTTAACTGTTTGTATTCAGTCATTTTATTTTAAACAAAGAAACATAGGGGTTTTTCTTTAGAACAAAGGGTAAACATACGTTTGAAGCAAAAAAAAATAAACTATTTGGTTTTGAATAAAGCACATACAAACCTGTCATTTATTTTTTCATATTTTTTACATGAATTCTCAATAAACAGAAATTTTTCACGACGATTACAAGTTTTTTAAAAAAACATTCTTTACGAAAAAGTTGTTAACAAACTTCAAACTTCGTATATGGCCTAAACAAATACAAACTATTTCATAAATTGATAAATTTATTTCTACTCCAAAATAAATGATTTTTAAATTTTAAACGCCGCTGCCCGCGGATGGTATGAGGATAGAGAAAAATAGTTTTAAATAATTTTTCATTTACTTGCATCCCCAGGAGAACAGACTTAGTCAGACACAAAGTCGGATTTTAATGTGAGCAAAATCCAGCTTTCAAAAAGAGAATACTTTAGATTGGGACAAAATTAAAAGTGCCTCGATCTAGAAGGATTTCCCATTTACTAACCGAGAATAGAACAGCAGAAGTGTAGTATCAGAACAGATACTACACTTTTCAATATATAGTCTGTTTACGATTATATTTTTTATGTTTATAAAAACCAGGCATTATTTTTTTTTTGTTTCTAATAACATAATAAGATATGATAGCATACTCTCAGGGAATATAAAAAAAAATTAGGGGATGAGGAGAAATGTGTACGTTTTGTTGTTACATGAAAATCCTTTCATGCATTATCTCCTCCTATTTTTTCTTCAGAAAATTAACTCAGTGTTGCTTAGGATTTATTATAATAATTATACCAAGTGTGTGCAGGTACCCGAGTGTACAGCAATGTCCCGCGCGGAGCGCGGGTATCTTTGCTAGTATAATTATACTTACTATCAGAATTCTTGCATATATCAACTTAAATCTAGACATTGCGTAATGACAGTTCCAAGTAAGTGTACTTATTAAATAATGTGTACACATATAAGGGGGCGTAGGTTGAAGGTAACTATCCAACAGTCAACAACAGCGTAGGCGTGCTTTCGTCTCCTATCCAATAGTAGGTTCAATATGGACAATACCCCCTCACCACGCACCCTCAATTCTAGTAAATGTTTTCTTAACTAATATTACAAGGTTTCACGTGCGTTTTATCATACTAAAAGTTTACCAAATATGCCACCCGGAAAAGTGTTTTTTTTTTTCGAGATGGCGTTCCAGATGGTCGTCGAAACCTTTGAACTGTCATAACTCTATAACTATCAACTCACATTTGATGATCTTTGTGGCCATTCGTACATTGTCGGAGGCGAAAAACACATTAATATCATAAAAAAATGATGTTGGCATATTATATGCTAATGTTTTGGTGATAGAAGTGGCATTTTCTGATATATTTGATTAAATGTTACTGCATAACTAATTCGCATCTTTCTCTATTCCAGATATGATTCAACAATGAGTGCAAACACAGATAGTCAAGCTTCTTGTTCAATCTGCAAGGGAAAGATTGAGGATTACAGTGATAACAAGGTCGTGAATGCAGTGGAAGGATGCAAAAGGAATAAATGATGTCGGTGTAAAGCGGAAAGATGATCTTGTAGTTGCAGCTTGTATGACAGTGCATAAAAGCTATTGTTAACAGTACATTAATGTTAAAAATTATAAATACCATGTTGCAATGAAAATTAGTGCTTCTGTGCCAGAAAAGGGAACCACAAGAGGCTTAAATGTGGCTTTTGATAGTGCAAAGAACTGCATATTCTGTGCATGTACAGGGGATACTTTAGCTGGATACACACGGATAAATTTGTGGATACTATTTTGGAGGTCTGTGAAACCCGTTCAGGTGATTGAGGACTGAACGTAAAGGGTCGCATTGCATACGAGTTACGAGATTTACATGCAGCAGATGGCCTTTATCATCATGTATATAGTAAAAATTTCAGGAACATTAAGTCCCTGCCTTTCGAGTTACAGTATGCCCCTAATGCCAAGAGCAGAAAGTTAGTTCGTTTTAATGATGAAAGCCATTCAGAAAATATGTGCTTACTTAGAACTGAACAACAAACTGTGACATTTTAACCTTATAATGAAAGATTATCTTTCAAATTCTGATTCTGAACCCTATGACAATTACAGTTTGAAAAAAGTATCTTAAAGAACGCTTTAAGGACTGTTTCATATTTTCTGAAGGATAAGACTTGGGCGATACTGCCACTATGAGTAAACAAACATCGGCAATTCTGAGATCATCATACAAAGGAAAGTGCCAGGAAGATGATGAAAAATCTCAAAAACGTGATATTATTGAAACTGCTGCTAGATTAATCATAAGTGATATCAAGTCGTAGGTTTCCACTATGAAGAATCAGGGTCACAGTAGTGAGTAAGTAAAGCTTGATTCAGTGCTTTCATTCATTCCAAATTGTTCGCTGGAAAAAACACAAGACGCCAGGTTGCCGCGGTTGGTCATACCATAATTCAAAGTGTTATTGCACTATTACAAGTGGTACTTGCTGTCCAAGTCCATCATCTATATCGTTCAAAGTTAATTGTGGATACTTTATATGAGATGGGAGTTCGCTGCTCATATGCAGAACTAATGAGATTTGAAAAAAAATGCGGCAGATTGTGTGGAACCTGATGTTTTAGGTGGAGATGTAAATTTGCTGGAAATGTCTGTACTTTTTGGCGCTGATAATGTGAATCACAATCTTATCACACTGGATGGCAAAAGGACATTTCATGGAAGGGGTGTTATTGCCTCTGTCACACCAAGAAAACCGAATAACAATATCATTTCACGAAAACAGATCCCAGAACTAAAATCTGATGAGAAAACCCAGTGGTGTCCAAAGCATGCTTGTTATGCGAGAACTTGCCAAGATTTCTTGACTATGAAAAGAAAATATATATTCTGTGAGAAGTCTCCTTTTGTCAAGGGATGATGCATATATTGGACCAGGGAAGGCAATGCCCCAGAAATCACCAATAACGTTTTTATCAATATGTACTATTGAGACCAATCATGGATTGTGTATACATTAGACTTGTTTGCAACCTTTCCATGAAGCACAACCTTCCCACCATTGTAATTTCGACCAACATTTGTATTGGAAAGCTTTCGAAATCATACTTGATGCACCACGAAGACATTGTTTTGATGTTGGGATGTTTCCATACACTAACGGACTTGCTGGAGGCCGACCTCCAAAATATACTGTTTATGGAGAAAATGCTGTGGTGCACATGTTAGCAGGGAAAGCTGTTTGAGGCCATATTCTTGTTAACAAGTGCCTACATAACCCGTAATGGAAATGGTCAAGGATAATCCTCAGATTAAAACATTGATGGATCATGCAGTGTACTGTACTCCCACTTTTTATTGGAGAGATGATGCTAGAAGATGCTGCTTGTTCTGAGATTTTGATAACACCTAATACAGTAATGGAGGAGAAGAAATCTAAACTTGCTCAGACGTCAAAGACAAGCCAGTTGCGATGGAATCGTCAGCGTATGGTTAGCATAGCAAGAATGTTGATCAAGGCAGATCGTACTGGCTCTTAGTTGATCCATTTGCAGATAGTGTCCAATTGCCTAACTGTCTTTGCTGCAGCTAGGCACTTCAATAATCTGCGACCTACTCATAACTACCTACAGCAAATAAGCAATCTGGAGGGAAAGCAGCCAGATGTTTATCGAAAACAAGACTTACATGATTTCTCTTATCAGCGTAGGTTAATTAAAAGGAGATGTCATATTATGCAGTCACCAGATGATGCGGATGTAGATATCGTAAAAGCAACTGTTGAACCATTCCATCATTACGCTACAATGTTAGTTGGTGAGGATCCCCCTCCTTCATTTTACCAGAACAAACACTGAGACCATTTACTTCCGTTCTGCTGCAAACAGTCAAAAGAACACAAAGTATGTAACATTAACCTTGATAAAACAAATCCAGGAGATGATGTATGCACTGAGTTACTCTTTGTACATGTCTTTTCAGGCTGTGATTCCACTTGAAGAATTTTCGGCATTGGAAAAAATATGTAGTGAAATCTAATCCTGTGATGAAGTCCTGTGCAAGGGCATCACCATTTAAAACAAATCTCAAAATCAGATAACTGATCTTGGCAAAGAACTGATGATTGATTGCTTTGGAGGCAATTTTTATGATTCACTATCATCACTGCGCCATACCATTTTCACTAAGAAAGTGACAACTGCTGAAACATTTGCGATTCCTGAAAGGGTTCCCCCAACATCATCAGCAATAAGTTTCAATAGTCAACGCGTGTACTTTCAAAGCATAGTATAGATGGAAAAAGCAAGTGAAATGAACCCAATTGAATGGGGAGGAAAACTCGAAAATGATCAGTTCGTTCCAGTTTTGACACAAAACAATGCTGCACCTGATAAACTCTTGAAAATATCTATTGCAACTGTTCAGAAGGATGCAGTTATTTCAACGCACCTGCAGATATTATGGCCTCCCTTGAACTGGTGTATATGGCCCTACCAGACTGAAAACTGTAACAATCTAAACACCACTCGGGAGGTTGATTCTGAGGAGGAGGATGACACTCAAAATTGAAACGCTAAAACTTGTTCTATGCTGATAAAAGGGCGATTACTTAATATAATCAAGTACTTGAAATATAAGGCTGTGTATTTACGATTTGATATAATTAGAAGATTCTATAAACATGAGTTAAGGTAAAAACCCTATAGAAGACAATCATTATTAGTTTGTTACCATTATACATCTCAAAATATATTCTTTTAACGACTGTTTGTTGTAAGTTTTTGTGTGTTAGGTGAATGTGGACATCTGAAGGTCAAGAATTCAATTACATGATAATTTAAAAGCTCAATGATATTACTAGTTGTCTTAATGTGTTCTTTGTCCCCCAACATGTAGGAATAGCCACGAAGATCATCAAATTTGAGTTGATAGTTATGGAGTTATGACTGTTCAAAGGGTTCAGCGACAATTTTGGATACCATCTTTAAAATATATCTTTTTTTTATTCAATTTTCACCCCAAACAAGGCACAGTGCCACTTTGAAGCAGGGGGCTACTGTCACGGACATAATTTGCAGGAACATTATGAAGGGGGATGAGTAGAAAGATGTTTGTTCACATTAAACTTGAACTTCTGCATATCAGTACAGTTGGGAAAGCAGAATCCCGGAAGTGAGTTCCAAAGACTGTAGTTCTGGGGAAGAAACTATTGGAGTAAAAGGCTTTCTTGTACCTAGGGATCTCTACTGTAAAGGGGTGAGACTTAATGGCTTGACGGGGTTGTCGGAGTTAGTTACGTCAAGGAGGTACAAGTGTTTGCAGTTCGTCAGAGCATTCACCATTAAAGTATTTGTAGAACAGACAGAGGGATGCAATATCTCGTCGTTGGGACAGAGGCTGAAGCCTAGATGACAGTTCAGGATCTCTCAAGTTAGCGACTTTCTTTTGAACCCTGTCCAGGAGTGAGAGACAAGCAGCAGATGCACCAGCCCAGGTGTGACAACAGTACTCCATACATGGGCGAATGGTGGCCTTATAGAGGTACAAGATACTTTCAGGCGTAAGTAGTTTTCTAGCACGGTAGAGGGGGCCAACCTTCTTTGAAGCAGCCTTGGCAATGCTCTCAATGTATCTATTCCAGTTCATATTCCCTGTAAACGTTAGGCCGAGGAGTTTAAAAGACGTACTTCCAGGCAATGTGTTCTTGGCCATTGCTATTGGTGGTAGAGAAGGTTTCTTGTAGTTATTGAAGGAAACAAGCTTAGTCTTAGCAGCATTGGATGTGACCATCCATTTTTGTTCCCATTCCACTACGGATTGGAGGTCATCCTCTTGTGTTTCTGCAATTTCCTTGGATATGTGTTCATTTGTTTCCCCTCATATCTGTTATAGAGGCTGGTGTCATCGGCAAATATACCCATATCTGAAACAATTTTATCAAGGCGATCATTTATGAATATCAGGAATAATAGAGGTCCAAGGATAGACGTCTGAGGTATTCCCGCATTTATGTCATATTGTTTAGATGTACGACCGTCGAGGACAACTTGGATTTTTCTATTACTTAAGACGGATTTAATTACATTATGTATTTTCCAGTGGTTCCATATGATCTAATTTTCCTTAGAAGACCATCGTGCCATACCCTGTCAAAAGCCTTAGATATATCAAGGGCTACCGCTCTATCCTCCCCTGTTTTGTCCAGTGAACGGTATATACGTCCAGAGACTACAGTTAAGATATCTGCTGTGAACGGCTTGCCTGAATTCATATTGTTTGTTAGTCAGGAGTTTAGCAGCTGTTAGATGCTAAACTAGGGCCTGATTAACTAAGCACTCAAATATTTTGGCGAAAAGCGGGAGGAGGCTAATGGGGAGATAATTTAGTGGGTCAGTTCTTTCACCAGAATTCTTGAAGACTGGTACCACCGATGCGGTTTTCCAGCAGTCGGCAAAGCAAGATTAGTTGAGGCATTTATTGTAAAGTTTGGAGAGAACTGGAGCAACATCGGCAGAGCATTTTTTATTAGCACAGCCGGGATGAGATCTGGTCTACATGCTTTTGGGGTGTCTAGGTTTTGTATAATACCATATACCTGAGAAGGGGTGATTTTCAAATCGTCTAGTATGGCGTCTGTCCGCAAAGGAAAGTCAGGGAGGTGGTGGTGTGCCGGGTCCAGTGTGACTGACAAGCAGATTAGCCTTGTTAGTTGCTGTGCAAGCAACCTCATGATTGTTTGCTAGTGGGGGAATAGTTGACTGCCCATTATTTAATACGCTGTTGTAGATTTTCCAAAAATCCCGGGTTCCTAATTTCTGTGCTTCGATGCGTTTTCTGGTGGTTTCAGAGTAATCTGTCTTAGCTGTCGCTATCACTCTCTTACAATTATTTCTAGCTTCTATATACTTCTTTTTGTTTGAGCTGGACTTATGTAGATTGAATCTGCGGAACGCATGCTGCCTTTGACAAGTGGCAGCTGCACAAGCAGAATTAAACCTTTGGGAAGAGTGGGGCTTGCTATAGAATTTCTGTGCGAGAACATGTGCTTCAATTGAAGTTTTGAACCAGTCAGTGGTCTCATTGGCACACTGTTCTGCTGGAAGAGAAAATATATTTTGCCATGGGGCATCTCTGATGAGATCCCTGATGGCTTCCCAATCAGCCTTTTTGTAATACCTCGTTGTTTTGAGTAGTGGGTCTTCAGTTATTTTCCGGGAAACATATTTTGGTAAACTTTTAGTATATTAAAAAAGTACATTAAAGCCTACCAACAACTTACAATTTTCGAGGGGTTATAAACGGTAATTCTCGTGACATCATTCCCGTTAAATGACTGATGACCTCTCCAAATCGTAAACTGCCTGATTTATAAAGGTGCTAGCGAAAGACGAATACCTTTAATAGACTCAAAAGTAGCAAGGAACTCCGACGTTGCTCGGGATTGAATTAAGAGAAACGAATATTAGTGATTAGATTTGACGTTCTACCACTGATAGTCGGGGAGATGTATCACAATATAAAATCTATCTATCTATCGATCTATCTATCTATCTCCCCACTTTCTCTTTCTATCTCCAATTTTATATAATTATATATGTGTTATATATATAGCACAAAATTTTGTTGAAATTCAAAGACTTACATTTTTTCATCTTGGATCTCTTCATTACAGCCGTTTCGTTAATGGGATGGCAATTTCATGTTTTATGTTTTCATAAAAAGTTTCTTTCTCATCAACTCGTCCAATGTGATTTCCATCTAATGTGACCAACAAAAAGTTAATTTTGTACATGATAAACCGTGTGCGTTCGTTTGGGGAAAAGAAACTCTATCCCCACGTTGTTACAGGTTGGCCATCTTGGGTGCTCATCAGTGTAAATACGAGAATGGAGAGAATATGAATGAACTATGTATTGGACCCCCCCCCCTCAGCAATATTTACCGTAAATCGCTAACGCATCAACAATTCAATGGTAACATTTCGTTCAAAGTTTTATGATAAAATTTTACAGGTAAACATTTAACTCAAATTGCAATACACACACACATACATACACACACACACACACACATATATATATATATATATATATATATATGTGTGTGTGTGTGTGTGTGTGTGTGTGTACATAATTTACGTATGTTGGTAATTTATTATAAGGGCTAGGACAATGGAATATTCTTTTCATTATTTTTACTCTCGAGTATACAGTATCGGCCATAATATAAGGAACGGAAAAAATTTAAAATTATTCATGTATATTTAAAAAATTAGTGTATGTATTTTTCTGAAATACTCAGAATAAACAAATAGAACCAATGTGTATAAACTAGTACCAAAACAAAATTACGATTCAATATTGAGAAATATGTTAGTTTAAAATTATATCTGTTGATTTATCCTGGCCAAAAGTTAAGGACCGAAATAGAAAATTTATTTTTAAGAGACTAAACTTTAAATAAGAATAGCTAGTTTTTAATATTGGAACTGCTGATAAGCACAACAAAGAAAAATGGCGTCACCGACTCGTACAACTCTGTCTCTGCAAGAAAAAAATAAATTTTAGACAATTACAAAGAAAAGAAGTCAATTTCAACAATTTCTAATATCGTTCGAAGATCAAAAAGTGATGTTCATCGTGTGATAGCTCGATATAAGAATAAAAATACATTAGAAGCATTCCCTAAAACCGGCAGACCCCTAAAACGTCTCAAAGAGAATATAGGATTATGGTAAGACAGGCTCTTAGTGACCGATTCAAATCCGTAACATCAATTTCTCGTGATTTTAATGAACAGACTGGGAAAAATATATCTAGAAAAACTGTTTTTCGACGGTTAGCAGCTGCCGGATTGCATGCCAGGTTGCCAGTATCTAACCCCTTGATCTCCAAGAAGAACAAAAATAGCCGTTTGAAGTTTGCCCATGGGCATGTCGTCTGGACGGATGAACAATGGGCTAAGGTTCACTTCAGCGATGAATCCAAGTTCAATTTGTTTGGATCTGATGGAAAGAAGCATGTACGGCGTAAAGCAGGTGAACGATTATCCACCAAATGTCTTAAAAAGACACTTAAATTAAAGGGGGAAGTGTAATGGTTTGGGGTATGATATCCTCGGAAGGAGTTGGCCCTCTAGATCGAATCTATGGTAGGGTTAATGCGGAGACTTATAAGCAGCTCCTTCAACATGTCATTGAGAGCTTACGCCTTTAACCTAATCAGCCAACCATTTTTATGCAAGATAACGCTCCTTGCCATAAAGCTAAAAAAGTGAT